>NC_053411.1:12692500-12992500 GCF_016859285.1 Xiphias gladius
GACGTGACTGCCTTCGACCTGTACATAAAAGTGGGCAAAGGAAGCATTACAACAGTACACGGAGGAATGAAGGATTTAAGAGGAGGGAGATAGCCAATTTGCTGTTTGTTGTAATTTCCACACATTTTGCAGACCTAGAAGTCGTCTTAAAATGTACAGTTAATAGACATACATCCACCAAAAATCAAAAACTTCTGAAATGCTTGGAGTGTTTTCCTCTAACTGTCTGAAGTAGGAAGTGGATGGCGGTTTGCATTTTTGGCAGTCTGATTTATTCAGCTCTGCCAGGCAACTGTAACAAATAAATCAATTTCATACTGTAATTCAGCACAGACCTGAGAGAGTGTGTGTTACAACAGGCATCTTTCATTGTTCATGAGCTGCTCTGCTTGATGTCTCTCTCTCTCTCTCTCTCTCTCTCTCTCCGTCTTTTTTTTTTTTTTTTTTAAATCTCTCCTTACCCTCTGGTCGATCATCAAAGTCCTCGTCCTCCTCCTCAGAGCCCACTGAATACTCGGACTGGTTATCTGAAATGTCAGCATGCCACTCTGAAACAGCACATGGTGGTCTGTCAATAGGCCAGGCCCATTCACGTCCACTGTGCAACCAATAACTCAAACATAAGACATATAATCTAAAATCCTACAATTTCCACTCTGACATGAAGATTAAAGTAATAAATCTTAACAAAAAATAACAAATACTGAGTGTTACTCATTTACTACTGTACCAATAATTCTAAGAATCATGTGAAAGAGGATTCATTTTTAAATTCTGGGCTTCCCAAAAGAATCTCAAACTCCTCTTGTACTGCTCACGTGATCCTAATACTAAGGTGACATTGACATAAAACAATTCAGAGGACTTTACTCAGTTTACGTGACCTTTTTAAGACCACCAGGTCCAAACCCAGTCCCTACCTTGGTCTTCCTGTGCTGCGTCGTTGTAGTTGACAGGCTTGCGGTTCCTCTTGCCTTTACCCAGTTTGCTCGCAAGGTCCTCTTGTTGCTGCTCGTAGTGATGCCGCAACAGTTTCTCCCAATAATCTGGATCCACGTTCTCCTCCTGTTTGATGATCTCCCGCTCGATCTCCTCGATCTGCAGCATCGGATAAGTATGTGCAGGTTAGAAAAGCTGAAGACCATGTGGCTGGCCGGTTAAAACAAGGTTATCTTAATGTGTCCTTTCAGGGAGACACACTCACATTCTTTACAGGTCAGAGTGCAAGGAAAGCGACAGGGCAGCGGCCTTTGGGAAATTTTGTTCACAGGTACTTTCACATGATGTGGACTGTGCATTTAGGCAAAACGTTCTCGGCCTTGGAACACAGATTAAAGATTTTACAGCGATCACGCTTGGGCCTGCATTCATACTGGTCTCATTTCTCTCTCCCTCTGGAATTTTTTAACTTGTATCAAGGGAATGTGTGCGATGGGAGGATAAACAGAGATCGTGCCTGAACCAAAACTTACATGAGTGATGATGATTTATTGTTGGGAAAGTTTGTTTTTAGGTCCACAGTTGCTGGATTGGAAATTACTCTCTCACCTTATCCTCCTCTCGCACCATGTACTGGGCCACTTTAAAGGAGCTGAGGTACTCGTTCATGTTCTGGACGTCTGAGTCGTCCGTGGCGTCTTGGCTTCGGTCCAGCAGCCTCTCAATGGCAGTGCTGTCATAGTGGATCACGCTGCCCTCGTCCTCAACTTTGTCTCTCGAACTATTCTTCATACCTGCCACATGCGGAGTTAAGGAAAAATGTGGACAAGTGGAAATGGTCAGTCCTGTTTTTCCAGACCAATTTCACAAATAAAAATGTTCTTGTCAAACACTTATATCTTAAATAAAACCAGAAGAAGACAAGTGTTCTCCTCTGGCCAAACTTGTAAAGAGGAAAGGAATTTGAAGTGAGTGTGTTTGACAAAATAATTTCATTCAGGAGAAGAAGCCTGCCAACTCTTCCCTAACAGAATCAATCCCATTTCAACTTTGACCCAAAAACATTATTACATTTTACTGAAAATCCTAATTTCATTTGACAAAAACATTCAGTGCAGATTGTCTACTTCTAATTTTCATATTTAACAGAATCTGATATCACCTTCTCCCTCATCCTTGAAGAGCTCTTCTGTTCCAAACTTGAGGATGTCGTCTAGTTCCTGTTTGGTCATGGAGCCGGCCTTGGATCCCAGGCCCGGCCGGACCACCAGATGGGTGAGCATCATCTTCCTCTTGGCCACCTGGGTGATACGCTCCTCCACGCTGGCTCGGGTCACAAAGCGGTAGATCATCACCTTGTTGGCCTGTCCGATTCGGTGGGCTCGACTAAACGCCTGGGGTAGCGAGGGACAAAGCCAAAAGACTGAACACAACTGAAAGGTTTGGGTTTTGATACAAGGACGTTTGTAAAGTAGATAGTCATGCCCTCCCACGGCAGCTACCGGTCCGTGGTACCTGTATGTCGTTGTGAGGGTTCCAGTCAGAGTCGAAGATGATGACAGTGTCCGCTGTGGCTAAGTTGATGCCCAAACCTCCTGCTCTGGTGGAGAGCAGGAAACAGAACTGACAAGCACCAGGAGCTGGAAAAAAAGAGACAGGGAGTGTTTGTTAGAGGAACAAACAGCCCATATGAATATTTTCTCTTTACTGACAGAATCCTATTGATATTAGTAACTTTATCACAAGTGTGTGCAAGTCTTTATGGTGGTAATATGTTTTTCACTTCAGGGGGCCCTGGAAGGTCCCAATGGTCTGATCATTTTAATATCAAGCCTGTTTTTTAAATCTTTAAACTTGAGAGTCAAAATCCGAAATTTTCTTGTTTACTGTTTGTGTTTTGTTGTGTTTTTTACCTTAACTTTTTTACATTTCTTGATTTTTTTTTTTATTTGTTTGAAATATTATGAACTATTGAGATGTGGCTAATCATGCTGCAAATATACAGTTACAGTTTTTACATTTTTGTGGATGGATTTTTAAAAAATGTTGTCATTTCTATAAGCTTTGTGTTTTTTCAACTATTCTGTGGAACTATTTTGACTTTTGATCAGCTATCAGGAGGCTCAGATAGTGTTTTTTGTCTTTCTTTGTTTTTTTGTTTTTTCATTTTGTGCCTATACAGTTAATAACTTGTCTCTTGTCATACTGGTCTTTTGCGTGATACTGAAACTTTTATCAGTCCAGTCCAGTTTTTCACTCAAAAATTGTGTTAAGTTAATAAATACAGCTAGTATATTTTCCAATTACACAAAATTGCCGTATCATATCTGAAGCAGATTGACAGGGTCATTGATAAATACCACCGATTTCGTGATTACTTGACCTGCTGCATTTTAAGATTTAATCTTACAAAATTCACTTATAGCTCTATTCTATTTTTACAGGAAGGAAACTAGGAATGGGCATTCAAAGTATTATATCAATTATGCCTATGGATCTAATTCTTTACTGATTTCTATATCATTCCCTTATTGATAGAGTAAAATGATCAATTTAGATTTTTTTGCACAATGTCTTTTAACAAAAAACTAAAATGTGTGAATTGAAACATTCACCACTGCATATACAAAAATATCTTAAATCTTTGATCACATAAGAACAAAAGTTTAAAAAGTAAAAATTTCAAAGACGACAATAAAACCACCAGTGCTGTAGAACTACCGGTTGAAACTAGAGTCTAAATTAAAGTAATAATAGGAAAAACTCTCTGATATGTCTGCAAAAAGTTTTGTTTAGGTATTCCTGTCAGAAAAAGCTTCCCTGTGGGGCTCTGTATTACAGAAGAGCTGGCCTGGTGTGGTAAGTGCACTTACACCAACTGCTCAGATGAATCATTCACCCGGAGGCTGTAATTCATAATGTATAATTTCGTAGCATTCATTGCCAGGAAATGCTTAGTTGCTGGCACTTCCACATGAAACGTTCCACATGAAAAAAAAACTTAGCATGCGCCCCAGGGTTCATCATCCTTTGTAATGCAGAGGCATCAGTAATTTTAGCAACTGGTGTCACAGTTAAAAGATATGGGAATCCATCATCTTTGACACCAGCTCTTCAAAATTGCAAGTAATTTTCAGTTCTCATCCCTTTGGGTGATTCTCCATCTCCTTTCACCATTTCTATCTGCTCAGCAGTAGAGGAAAAGGAACTATAATCTAGGAGTGGGTGATATGGATACAAATCCCCAATCACACTATATACAATCTTATATCACCATATCAATATATACCAAGATATAATACATTTTCTGAAAATTGTCTCAGAATGTGTTTGATTTTTTTTTTATTTAGATAAAATAAAAAGACAGAATGTCTGTTTTTGACTAATTCGTCAATTTAAATATCTGACAAATCAAAGATCTGCAAAAACCATATCAAAATGCAATATTATTATGTTCAGTAATTGCCTAATACATCCAGAGATATCCAAAGTATCAACAGCATGACAAAATGACAAGACCAACGATAGACAAATTTAAGAGGTCTAACAATATATATAGTCCTAATTCTCACCCCTACTACTATGCAAACGTTATCAATCATCCAGCCAGGATGCCGAAAAAAGTCTTGTTCTCAAGCCAACAAACCAAAAAGGCAATGCAGTATTAATACAGTATTTTGTACTGTGATGTTATCTCTTCATTAGACATTGCTAACCTTCTCTGACTGACTCTTTCTGTGTCTTCAATATTTCTGACTATAGAGAGTGTTTATGATAATGCTGGGTTTCCCACTAGTCACCAACAGAGGTCATGGACAACTTACTGCACCTTTAATGACTGCACATTATCCAGTGGCTCACCGTTGAAGCGGTCGATGGCCTCTTGTCTCAGCGCTCCTGTGATGCCTCCGTCAATTCTCTCATACTTATAACCTTCATAGTCCAGGAAATCTTCTAATAAATCCAGCATTTTAGTCATCTGCACACAGAGGAGAGAGAGAGAGCTGGTCATGTGTGTATGTTTTCATCTATACTTGATTACCCACGCACACAAGCACAGCTGGAATCACAGGCTGCAGCTGAGCCTTCTGGAGGTGTCATGGGACTAACGTAACATCTGTGATGGGAGGTGTCCATCTGGCGTGTGTTTATACGCTTGCCTGTGGTTATGCACGCTGTATGTGTGTGCCTGTGTTTGTGTGTCCATGCGAGTGTGTACCTGTGAGAAGACCAGTACTCGGTGCCCCTGCTCTTTCAGTTTCCTCAACATCTTTTGCAACAGCATCAGTTTCCCAGAAGCCTTAGTGAGGGCCGACCCCTCATAAGCACCACTGGGTGTTTTTTGGGCTTCCTATGAACACAAACAAACAGTACCACAATGTGAACAATCATCCAGGTCTTTTAAGTCTATGCTGGCATAATGTGACAACAGTTTTGCACTAGGCAGTTGGTAAAAATGATGTGGTGTCTGATAACAATGAATAACAACAAATGACAGACTGCATCTCAACTGTAAATTTAACCATATACTACTTTTTTAAAGGAAAAAAATAGGATACAAAAGCACTACCTTACATCGCCAGAAGGTGTCACTGCTATGCAATTTAGGAGTGATACAAAATAAAAGCGTAAAAGAAGTGAAACAAAATCAAATAAAAAAATGTCAAAGTGTATTAAAACTGTGTGTGTGTGTGTGTGTGTCTTGTCCTCTCCTCTCACCATGGAGGCAACAGGGAAGAGGTAGGGGTGGTTGCAGCACTTCTTTAGATCCATCATGATGTTGAGCAGGGAGACCTGGTTTCCTCCGCCTTTTGAGTTCAGAGCCTCAAAGTTCTTAGTCAGGATCAGCTTGTAGTATTTCCTGTATGTTAAAACACAAAGAAAAAATAATGAAATGATAACCTCAATGCCAGAACTATTCAATGTAAAGCACATGTTACGCAAGGATTAAGATAAACTTCCTTCCTTTGTCTCCTCTCTAACCTCCATTGTTCCGTTGTTAATGATAACATCAAACACTCTAGAGTTTGTTTTCTCTTCGTAGTACTAAGGAATTTTCTCACTTCCTACTGCAATATTACAAACTACACTTACAATTTACAACCATTGTACTGCAAAGATAAGTATAAAGGCCTCAATGAAGCCCTTTAAACCACATGAATCAGCAGCAAAAAGGGGATTTTGATCTGTCTTTTTCATCAATAATTATGGTCCATTTCTAATGTGTTGCAGTTGGCCTTTTGGGGGAGCTTTGCAAAGTACAAGTAATCATTGCTAATTAACCATGGTTTATGTAATGGTGTAAGGGCTTCTAGATTAAAACTGGGCTAAATTTGGTGGGGAAAAAGGGATTTTTTTTCCCAAATGTTTGGCGTGAATCCTTTTAACAATATTTCAGTGACTATTTCAAAATGAAACAGGTCCTACGATAAATCTGATAAAACTTAAAAAACATAGTCCTTGAAATGTTGAAACGATGGCTAAATGCAACCAACCCATTCAAAAAAAAAGTTTCAGATTCAAATCAATTTTAGCCTTGTTTCAAGATACAGAAGATACTCATTTAGCTGTTTTTTCACCTACAAATCACCATGCTCTCTAGGAAACAGGTGCCAGAGTTCTCCCCTGTTGGCCACTGACATCTCCAAGTGCCTAAGTGGCTGCAGAAGAGGCAGGCCGTGTGGTTATCCAGAAATATCAATCACCAGCCCATATCCGCATTTCCCCCTTCAACTCTCCCCAGTGTCGTACTTCTGCATAGGGCTCAGCTCCACTCTGACAATCAGCTCGGTCTTGGCGGGCATGTTCTTAAAGACGTCGGCCTTCAGCCTCCGCAGCATGTGAGGCCCCAGCAGGTCGTGGAGCTTCTTGATCTGGTCCTCCTTGGAGATGTCGGCAAACTCCTCCAGGAAGCCCTCAAGGTTGCTGCACAGAGAGATGAACTTGGTGAGTTGACTGGTAATATCTGTTTTTAGCAGATAAATTAATAAGGTTGTAACGGTAATAATACGCATGCATTACCTGACTCTGGCTAGTTATAACCAGTCTTTTATGGAAAAATACAATTATTTTGACCAGCAAGAAACATTTTTGGCACATAATTGTTTTAAATTTAACAGACTTGGCAGGAAAAAAAAAACATTCATTTTGCAGACTTCTTCATGAATACCAGTATGTGTATATTTGTGTGTGTGTGTGTGTGTGTGTGTGTGTGTGTTTGAGATGTCCTACTTGAAGCGGTTGGGTGTGAGGAAGTTGAGCAGGTGAAACAGCTCCTCCAGGTTGTTCTGAAGAGGAGTTCCTGTCAGCAGCAGCTTGTGGTCGATCTTATAGTCATTCAGACGCCTGAAAAACTGCAAAACAAAGACGAGAGAAAAGTTGAACTCCTCTCTATCATTATTTTTATATACATCAATATTATTTTTTCCTATGAAAACTGACTGATATATCATTGTGGATTAGTTTTCCTCTTACTTATACTGACGTTTACAAATGCGCACACTAGCTAAAGTACCTTGGACTGGTTGTTCTTAAGGCGGTGAGCCTCGTCCACCACCAGACAAGCCCAGTCGATGGACTTGAGCGCCGTCTGGTCGATGGTCACCAACTCATAGGAAGTCAGCAGCACGTGGAATTTAATAGGAGCCTCCCTCTGCAGGAACAGAAGCAAGGGGGAAAGGATGAGCACGTCATTTTATTTTATGTCATCGTTCCCTTACATTATAGTGGTTAATGTTGAATGTATTGTTTGTGTATGACTTATTTCTCTCCTCTGTAAAGGGTTTATGGAAACACGCATACATCTTGCAAATGAACAGAAAAAGAGCTCAAAATAGTTTCTTCTCATATCCTTTCTGGGCTTCAGTAAAAAGGTAATGATATCACAGATTTTGGTTTATTGCTTTCCATCTTCCTTCCTACTCATATCTAATTGTGTCATCTTCACTTTCCTGTCCTCCCCTCTTCCTCACCCTCAGCTTAAAGGCCTTCTTTCCTCCTTTGACAGCAGTGTCGTCAAAGGAGAACTCGTTTTCTCTGATGATAGCTCGACTGTCCTTGTCTCCCGTGTACGTCACCACATAGAAGTCAGGCGCCCACATCTCGAACTCCCTCTCCCAATTGATGATGGTGGAGAGCGGAGCACTGACCAGGAACGGGCCCTTAGTGTGACCCTGAGGAACACAGAGAGGAAAATACACACTTTGCTTCAGTATCAGCACTCAGAGGTGGTACAAGAAAATAACAGCAATATGCAGCTCCAGTACCTCTTTGAAAAGTGAGTAGAGGAAGACTATGGTCTGGATGGTCTTGCCCAGGCCCATCTCATCGGCCAGGATGGTGTCTGTGCCCTGAGCCCAGGAAAACCGCAGCCAGTTCAGACCCTCCAGTTGGTACAGATGCAGCGTCCCGCCTGTTGATGTGACAAAGTCTGGCTGCTCTTCGTATTTTATCGTAGGCTGGAAGGACAGAAGGCAAGAACAAAGAGGAGATATTCGAAAAACCTGATAAATATAAGTAGCACATGTAAGAGTAAGTTCATTTCAAAAATGAAAAGTAAAACCAATGCCCTCATTTTCAAAAATAATATGGTTCTCTTTTAATATCTTACTGGGAGCCACTGCACAATGCTCCAGAGCGTCAGCGACAAACAAACACAAGTCAAACATTCTTCCAGAACCGAGGTTTGGTGTAAAATACAGACAGGAAGCAGCTATAAATCAGACCTCACGACAACGAAACTATAGCTACAGTTAACTCACATCAGTGACCGGTGAGGCAGGAGATTCCTCTTCACCCTCCATGTTCTTGCTCCTCATCTTCCTGGGTTTGTCTGGATCCTCCTTCATTATTGCATCCCTGTTGGACAGGAAGACTGTTATGCCTCAGTCAATGCATTCATCAGCCAAGTAAGAAATTAAATAAAAAAGTTAGACCAATGTGAGTAATAAAGGTGTATAGGGGCAAAGTGTTCTATGTGAGTTGAACCGCTGCATTAACCTACAACAGGTTTCCATACTTTGGGAAAATATTCTGACTGCAGTTTAGGGTCCTCTGCATAAAAACAGCTTGAGAGCAGCTCTAGCTTGTTACAGTCACAGGCGGGTTGCTTTTCCACATTTAGGTCAGTGACGATTACTGTCTTCCCAGCAGTCCTACCTGTGTCTCCAGTAGTTTGTCTTGTAAATTGCAAAATCCGGGATCTCCAGGTCGTCTCTTTCCCAGGTACACTGGTCGTACGTCAGGTCTCTCCACTTGACCAGGTAGTGGTACATCCCCTTCTTGTCCACACTGACAGTACAAACACATACAATACAAACAGTGAGAGCTCACATTATGTTTTTTGTGCTATGTATGTCCATGTCACATACAGCTAACTGAAAAATTGTAATCAGCATATTCTAATAAATATAGTACTCTAACATGTTACTTTTATAGTCAACCTTTAAACTTCGCAGTTCCTTTTTAAGATACAGAAAGTAGTTAGGTAACATTTGACCTTTAACAGCAACATGTGTTTATGCATGTACACAACATGTTTAGACAAACACACAGAAGCCCAGAATCTGAAAGCACACTCCTTTACCTGTGGTTGATGATGCGGTGGATCATCATCCACTCCGGTTTGATGCCATATTTGTAGTACTTGTCTTCCAGGATGGCGTACTGGGGATCCTTGGCCCTCCTCTTTTCGCTTTTTCCCACTCCATTCTCGTCCTCTCCTCCCGAACCATAATCCAGACTGGGAGGCTCGTCCATGTCCGTCTTCCTCTGGTAGTTTCTGTACATCACCGAGTGGAAGATCTCCAGCTGGAGGAAAGAGGGAAGAAGGGGGAGAGAACGAATTACTTTTCTTCAAGGTAGTCGGAAGTATTTAAACTGATTTGAGGTAGTTTTCTCAGGCAAAATTTTGAGCAGAGTCTCCATATGTCTTTCACAGTCCTCCATTCTTGATTTTATTCCTCTCAACAGATTGTGAAAAGAACTTTACTTTTCTTATCATCATCTCTGGATCTGTATATCACATCACATTCATCCCTCCACTGGTCTTTTTTCTCACCTGGAGCTCAGTGATCCATGTACAGTGCCAGTAGGACTGTCCAACCAACTTGACAAAGAACTCCCTCTCGGCTCTGCCCTTCATGGGCGGTGGTGGGGGGGCATCAGGTGGGGCGTCAGGTGCGGGCGGGACAGGAATGGGAGGCGGAGGTTCTCCCCACCGCCAGTGGAGGATCTTCTGGACACGGCCTTTGATTGGCGGACACTAGAGCGAGAATATGCCTACTAATCAGATTTAACTATGGTAGTTTTTTTCAAAAAGAAAGCTGGGATTTGTTACCCATATGGGAGCATTTTTCTTAAGTTAGAACATACCTCAATTATTGGGAAAAGAACAGCCTTGATGGTAATATAATATTATAATATAAATATAAGATACATAATACACGCACTTAATGATCTTTTGTATTAGTTTTCTTAATATTTGAACAATAATTTTAAGTCATGTTTTGATTTGGAAAATTATTCTGTGTAAAAATATAGAATTTACAGTATCTTTTATTTTTTTCTGCCATAAACTTGGGAAAAAAAACTTAATGCAATCTGCCTCCATCATATATCAATAAGTGAAAAGTAGATCCTAAATTCGTAGGCCTGTAAATGGGTGAATCAACCTCATATAAGCAGCAAAATAAAACAGAGCAGAGAACAGCAGATGTAACTAACCGTGCATCGTGGACACAGCCACTCTCCATTGGGGATCTCGGGCAGCGGTGGGTTTAGACAGTGGATGTGGTAGGACGAGGTGCAGGTGTCGCAACACAATAGTTCACCTCCGTCTTTACACACCCGACAGAACTCCATGTGGTCGTCATCCTCCTCCTCCGCCCCGGTAGGGACCCCAACCCCAACCTCTGATATCACTCTGTCCTCGCTGTCCTCCTCAAAATCCTCAAAGTCCTCGTCCTTTGCTTCCCACTGGATTCCCTCTTTTTCCTGGGAAAGGATGAAGAACAGGGAAAGATTTAATTGATTCAAACACGGGTCCTTCATTTATGAAGATCTCAAATTAATTCAAACTTTTAAAAGGCCTGCTTTTTATAAAATCAACTGCCATTTCTTTTTCGCTTTGAGTAACTACATCTGAGAGAATTAGATAAAAGGAAGGAGAACCTAGAGGCAGCTTGTGATAAGAAGGTCATGGTGATCCCGGGACTAGCAGGACAAATTTGAGGGGGGAGGTGAAAGAGGAGCACTTACCCCTCCACCGCTGAGGTGCCTGATCTGCTGTTCAAGTATAGGGCTTTCATGGGACGAAACCAACCAGCCCATATTAGAAGTCTACTTTTCTTGTGCAAAAATGGCTATTAATGAACAATAGGTATTAATGGTTGTAATAAACATTGCCTGCTCGATCACAATAAACAAATGTCAGTGGAAGAATAGCTCACATATATGGCAGAAGTTGGAATTAGTCAAAGTCAGTGGTCAAATTTATTAAAACTGATATTGGGATGGTTTGCTAAACTAGCCTGCTGACAGATAGAAAGCTAAAGGTCTGCGGGAAAGGAAATATTAAACTGTGGCAGTTGATGGACATTTCCTTTGTGTAGAATTAAAGTTGGATGTGAGTTGTTTATTAAGCCTGTTTCACAATAAGCGATTTGCAAGCATCACAAAATATACACAGATCCCAAATGAAGGTTGCGACATGTTTCACATATGATTATTGCCTACAAATTGCAGATACTTTTTCAATTCCTGCAAGGCCTCCTACAAGGCATGGGTTGCAAGCATGCCATTTGTTGTGATTAGTGAAATTTTCAAAATGAATGAAAGACAAAACTATCTCAAGCTGCAAATTGAAACTTGAAACATTACAGATTTCAGTTCGACTTAGCTGAAGATCAAGCATCTTAGCAACAACAGCAACCACTGGTAACTGGCAGCTGGTAGCAGGTCTGTGTCTATGCATGTAAAAGGATCAATTTCACAAGGATTTGGACTGGATTTTAATAGTGCTTCTTTACTGTCAAAACTACCCAGCAAAATGCCAAAAGAAACACCAAAAAAAAAGAGTATGCACACAACATCTCCGCCAAACACCTGCCCATACCAATTTAAATTCACTATGGGAGGAATTTTAGAATTACCAACTTGGCACCCGTGTGGTAGACAGCAATGCACACTGCTACCAACACACACAAACACACAGATTCAACCTGGAGACACTGAGAACAAAGGCCTGAAAACAGCACACAGAACAACACATAGAGTGCTCACATAGAGAGCCAATCACAGTTTTCACTGTGATTGGCTCGATTTTCAACACACAAAAAGTTTAACTGAAATAAACTGAGAGATGCAATAGTCACATTAATTTCTACGCATAAGATCTTTAAAGATTGGTCAATGTTTTTGTTTTCTTTTCCCCTTTCTCAGCAGTTTCAGTCTGGCTTTCCTCAAGTGATGATATAGTTCAGCTAAACTGAGATGAACCAAACTTCTTTTCCATCACAGGTTCAGCGTAAACATCGTCATGGTAACCAAAAATTGATCATTTGGTTTTTATTTGTGACATTATTGAATAGATTTACACCCACAGCACCATTTCAAGTATCTGTCTTTGTCTGGGAAGGACCGGATAGGATATGTCTGCATGCAGCCGGCTCTTCACTCAGGTTTGTGATGCAACTACAAAGCCTCTATTCATCTGGTCCTCCAAGAATAAATAAAAAAAAACAAACCACTTTTAACCGTTTTTTCACCGAGCTTTTCAAAGCAGCCAAGTCACTTGGAGATAAATATGTGAATAAGGATACAAAACAAAATCATACATAGAAAGAAGGAACAGATGTGTTTTTGTGTAGCTTTACTCACGCAGTGTGGGCAGCTCCATTTGCCCTCGGGGGCCTTGTCCAGCTCAGGCTCAAGGCAGACCAGGTGGTAAGCTCTGGGACAAGTGTCACACAGGATGATCTCTCCGCCCTGCTGACACACCTCGCAGTAGTCCTGATGATCGGTCTCATAACCGTCCCCTTCCTCTTCACCTGAGACTTGATGTGGGCAGGAGATGACACAGTAAGAGAGGAGGCAGAAATTACTTACATTCGTAAGTCTGAAATTGCTTTTCACTGTGAATGATAACTTAAACTGAAAAAATACAAATTTATGCGGCACAATCCACAAAATGTTTGCATGAATGTACACCTGTCTTGACAGTCTAGTGATCAAGGCCAAGGCAAATAAGTCATGTGACACCGTCTCTGCCACTTTTGCAAGTGTCACTTTCCACAAACATTTACGTTTTTTGGTGCAAAGTAGCGCTGCAATTTTTTTTTTTTGTAGATGCAATCTTGTAATTAAGAGTCACAAAAAGAGGAATCCCAGAAGTAATGATAATAATAATCTTGTCCAGACATTTCCAACACCTGGTAAAGACAAAATCTTCTGGCCACTGTATCACTTTTACTTTTTTGGTCACTGTGGAAACTGCAGGTTAATTTTGCCACGGTTTCCATAAAGTTGAATTTTTTTAACTGTCCTCCGTTTGGGTTTTCACCCTTATCTCCTTGAAAAAAGATGAACGTCTCCTTGCATAGAATCATATTCAGTGGGTCTTAAAATGCAATACATCATGAGAGTCCGTCTGCAAAAGACAAGGGTGCTCCGTCCTTATAATTCAGTCGTGCCCTTGCTGGCAAAATGAAATTCTGGTGTGAGGTATGGACACTGCTCATTCACAGAGAGCAATAATTAGTTTGTATGACCTAGAAATAAAGCTGGAGAACCATCATCTTTTCACTCTCTCATCTCTCATGCAGTTTTCTGATGAAGCAGCCAAGACCGGGTAGGTCAGTAAATGTTTGTGTGTGCTGAGAGAAGTTCAGTGATTTTACATGTCATGGGCATTAAAATCTCTTGCATTTGGTGAAGCTAATGTTCATAGTTGTCTTGTTTAGGTTTGAACTCATAATGAAGGCTAATAAAAATATCCTTTTATAACTGCAGAGAACCATTTTAGTGTGTGAAACAGAACTCAAAGACTTGGGTTGCATTATTCCTCTGGATTCCAAAATGTTAAAGTAAACTTGACACAGGAGTTATTAGATAGATGTGGACAAGCTAGACTGTATATCATTAATAATTAAGTGCTGTACATATAACAAGCCGCTCTGCTTACTTTTCTTCTTCTTCTTGGCAGGCCGTCCTCGCTTGTTCTTCTTGACACGGCCAGAGCTGTCAGAGCGAACCGAGGAGCTGTGAACGCTGGAGTCCTCCTGCTCAGACTCATCCTCATCCATGTCCTCGCTCTGCCAGAGAACAAGACAAGAGTCGAGGAAGTGAGTGAAGGAAAAGAAAGAAAAAAGGGGTAAACGGTTAACATGACCAGAGGAAAATGAACAAAAACCAAGGCTATTTATTTATCTCCGTTCACTGTTTTCAGCACACTCTAAACTTTATACTCACTGAGCAGCTCTTCTTCCTCTTCGCACCTATGGGCGACAGTTTGATACGAATGGGTGCCATCTTTTTAGCCTTTGCTAGAGCCCTTTTCTTGTCTGGGACTCGAGGACTTTTACTGCGCTTCTTATAGCCAGGGCCTGGACAGATAACAAGATCATACGCAACAACAAGAGTAAATGTGATGTTTGGACCCATAGTACACTATTGTCTGTTGTCATTTATCGTCTGGTATCAGCATGTAAACTGCCACATAAACAAACAACAGCTGTTCACAAGACATCAGCATGTGTTAAAAGATGACTGTTGTTGTTGTGTCATGTGCCTCTATAACTGCCGACTGTCCTGGTGGTCTAGGGTCAGTCTTTACTGGAAGCCATTTTCTCACATCCCAACGATTTAAAACAAGAATCATATCAATCAAAAATGTGTCCGTCTACGTCTTTTTGCTACTATGTCTGCTTTACTCGATAACAAACAGTCAAAACTGACACAAAACTTAGAGGGGTACCGAGGAGGGAAGGCTACAGCTCTAAATCTGACCACTGACCTTTGCCCTCTTTCGTCTTGGCCTTTCTGATTGGTGGTGGCTGCGGCGGCTGCTCAGGCGAGGCGGTCGCTGCAGAGACCTGCTCGGCGACGGCGATGGCGGCGGCTGCAGCAGCCGCGGCGACGGCAGCAGCGTTGCCCTTGAAGGGGTTGTTAGAGCTGAACTCCCTCCACTTGGCCCCCAGGATGGTCATCATCTTTGACATTGGGATCTTAGGGTTCTTCTTGGCTATCATCGGCCTGGGAGTGAGAGGGTAGGATCACTGAAATGTTTTTGAGAGACAAACCATACATACAGGCAAAGTGCAGAGATCTGACTGAACTTTGACCTAATTATAAGAGCTGTAGCATAGGATATACTTTGTTAACTAATAATGGTTTAAATTTTCCTGACTGTCAATTCTATTTATATGTATCAGCCAGAGGAATGGTTTGTATATAAAGTCTGCAGTATTTGCAAAAGTTGATATAACTGTCGTCATTTGGCGGAAGAACTACGGGGACAATTTGGCTGAGAAGGCTTGAGTTTTTTTCTGCAGCTCATTCTGCCAGAGGAGTTGAGTCAGCCAAATCTGATGATAAACTAACTACCCAACATAAATATAAATTAGTCATTAAAGATGACTTTACCCTGTCAGAGTTACAGCAGGTATGAGTCAGCCACACAGAGACTGAGGCACAGGCTGCCACTGGGAACACTGACAGCACTGCTGCTGCTGCTGAGTTGATAAGGACACAAATGCCGGAGGAAGACAGATTCAAGTAATAGTATTTGTGTCCTTTCAACCCGTGCCTCCTGCATCTGTGTTAACATGCTGCTGGTAGTGGATAGTTGGACAGTTTTTTCTCGAACAGCTCTGCGAGTGTAGAAGGAATTTGGGTGTGCGTTACAACGAGAGATAGGAAACTATATAAAGCGAAACAGAAACAAATAACCCTCAGAAACAGAAACAACAGAGCACCTGCGCCTAACACGGAAGAAATGAAAACACAGTGGAGAGGGCAGTGGCTCCCATACAGTACTCAATTGTCAGTTGTAAGAGAATTCTTACATTGGGCCTTAGATTGGTTAGAACAGAATACTGCAAAAGTTTATGTAAATGTTTGTATGATTATTTGAAAGGGTTTTTATGGCATCTCTCTGTCTCTGGCATTTGAAATCTTAAGTTGTACTTGACAGAGTGCGTTATTTTCATCATCATCTGTAACACCATCATGACCAGCAAAGCAATCACATGTGAGTCGGTAATGGGTTGCCTCATCTGCCGCCGAAAAGTAGTCATTAGTCAGTTCTGTGTACTGCAAAAGCACATGTTATGCATACGTCTGCACATACAGTGTGTGTTTTCAACAGGCGGACCTGAAAATCAGAACCACAAACAAGCTTACTCTCAACCTGGGCTTGTGTTATGAGTCGGGTATTGACATTAACCTTGCGCGCAATGCATGCTACATGTGGGACCTGTGGGACAGGTTGTCTAAGAGGGAAGACCACCAATTCCTCCGTTAATATGAATGATCACAGTTCTGTGGGACTACAGAGACCACACACGGACTCAGCTTCTCCACAGGTAGCAGGTAAACTCCTTTGATTCCTGAGATCCCCTCCAATCCGTTTGCACTGTTCGGCCGCTGTGACTGCACTCAGCAACTCACCAACTCAATCCTGTTCTGAGTTAACAGCATCATTAATAATACAATTATGGAAGCGTTAAAAACCGGATAATGTGGAACACTTAACCACTGCACCCTGCTACCTCTGTCGGTTCGATTTGAATCAAAACTCAACAAGGCCTGCAGAAATTTGAGACTGTGTAAGAGTAAATCCATATCGAGTGGAAAATACATTTTTTTTCTCCCTGTTTCGTCCCTCTTTCCACATGTTTTCGAACCCTGAAAACTGAGCTTTTTGTAAACAGTCAGCAAAGTGGGCAAAATCTGGACTGGGAAAACTAAGGATTTCTTGTCAGCCTCGTTGGGTATTGTGGGGCGGTAAGCCTCCCATGGCCTCTAAACTCTCTGCGATAACTCTTTTTAGAAGTCAGTACGGCCAATCACATAGCACACGCGTTGTCATTAACCTGTATTTATGTTTATTTGGTCAAACCACTTCCCCATCATAAGTTAGTGATTTGACTGACATCTCAGCGCAGCAGTGCAGGAGTTACCGTTCACCTGGGTAACACGTAGCATTTGTGAGCGCTGATCGAATCCCTATTTTATGCTTTCGTCAGTTCAGTCTGACAACACAAACAGAGAACTATGTAAATGAGTCTGGAAGGAGAACTTTTAAAAACTACCTGAAAATTATACTTTAAATGATAATTTAGAAAACAGCGTTTTGTAAATTAGCAGGCTTAGCGTGGCTGTGGTCTAAATTGCTCACTATAAAAACTGGAAAATGCGCTCCTTTAAAAGTAAGAATGCCTTTTTTGATTCCAAGCGGTTTGTGGCATGTGAATATGGAACATAACATAGCAATACCTCCATCCCCTTTCAAAACAGTGCTTGTGCCATATTTGAGAGCACTGTATATGACTCCTGCTCGTCTTCATTTCGCCCACATCATCACCACGTAAAAAGAAAAAAAAGAGCGCAATACCTCATGAACTGGCTGAAGGCTTTGTAGTTGGTGAGCTCCCTGTAGTCTTCCTCTGTGAAGGTATGATCAACATCCTCCAGACCCCACTCCTTTGCCAGCTGGGCCGAGGTCTTCTGCTCTATCGGTTGCTGAGAAGAGCCCACCAATCAAATGAGAGGGATCACGCTTCAAACAAAGATGGACTTGCCAAAGATGCCGCAGATGTGTTTGAGTAATCATGCTTTACCTTTGTTGTTTCCTCCTGACTGCTGTCTCGGTCCCCGTCGTCTTTTTTCTTCTTTTTGGTTTTCTTCTCCTTCCTTTCTTTATGTTTCTTCTTTTTCTTTTTCTCACCAGATCCATAGTCACTGGCTACGCTGTCTGAGTTCTCGCCGTAGTCTCTTTCTCTGTCTGAGTCTCGCTCTACATCACTGTCCTGAAGAGGGGGACGAGAGAGCAAGATGTTGAAAAATAATGGAGATGGCGTAATATGGTCAGCAAAGCGAAAAACCCAAAGCATGACAGCCTAACAAACTTACAATCTTCTTGCGTTTTTTTGATTTGACAGGTTTCCCCTCTTTGTCCTTCTTCTTTGTGTCCTTCTTTTTCTTCGGTCTTCCTTTCTTCCTGCACGGGACCTCTCTGTCTGATATATCGGCCTCTTCGTCTGGGAGGAGAAGCAGGAGGAAGGACGGTGTTAAATGAAGCGTGAAAGAAAGACAGCTATCAGAATCAGATGAACAATAATCTTCACAAAACACATACCAACCAAGCCAGCTAATCCCCGCTGAACATAATTACGCACAACAAAAGCCGCGTGAAGCACTGTGACTTCCGCGACCTCTGACCTTGTCTCAATTGTGACGCATGCTAGATTAGATACAGTTCGTCAAGGGGCTGTAAGTAGATTTGACAGATGGCGTTGGTGGCGCCATGGAATAGAGATAATTGGTTTACAGCACTGGAAAAGTGACACCTTTGTAAACAAAACACCTCTGGTGCAAACTGTGGAGTTAAAAACAGCATCTAGCAGAAACAGATCTAGTGTCATTATGTTTGAAAAACTTCTGATTTAAGGGAAAACAGATAGTAGACCTACAAATCCACCCCACCTTATATCATAGAGGACTCTTAAAACACGTGACTGTATCTCTGCTTTCAGGGAACAAGTTATTCCCCAAGGTGCCCGGGCGATATCACAACTACCGGCAAAGCAATTGAACCTGCAACCTGACCTGGCACAGAGTACAGAGAGAGAGATAGCTGTGGCCTCAGCCTCAGTCAAAACGCAGAAAGGCATTAAAGCATAACCAAAATATGGGCTCAACCCGCAAACCAGCCACGCTACATATTGTTGGATTTTATTGTCTGCCTGCTTTTGTTGGTGCGCGCTCCCACCACCACCAGCAGCAGCACCCCCACCCCCCCACCGCTTCCCGCTTATCCTTGCGGCGTGCCGCCGCCGAAGACACGCCGGGGGCGGCGGCAGCTCGCACGCAGGCCCCGGTGATTCGGAGGCCGCCAAGCGCGACGGCGCCGGTGAACTGGAACGACTCCTTTCCCGCTCTGCTATTCCCCGCACCGGGGGTAACGACCGGCTCTGTGACCGCTGCGAGAGGTCGCGAGGGCGTCGAGCACCCTCGACGGGGAGCGAGACGCTAATGTACGTGTCTGACACAGCATGGCGGCGGATCGAGCTAATTAAATTTAAAGACAATGCAATGGATGATTGCTGTAATATACACGCGGGAAATTACACGTATCCCCCTTTTCTCTCTCCCTCTCGAGTTTTCTCACATTTTCTCCCTCGGGACATCTGCCACCTGAGTCTTTCTGTCCCGCCTCTGTTGCATCCAACCTAAAACACGACCGGTTATTTCTGTGCCTGTTACGAATGAACCGCGGCAGCGTGGCCCAAACCCCGACCTCTTTACCCTCGGCACATTTGTCAGAGAAACCTCCAGAATGTCCTACTCATTCGGTCACCAATGGTCCCTTGACCGGATCGGCGCTGCCTTATGGCTGCTGAGCGGAGCAGCTCCTGCAGCAGAGGGGAGCGAGAACGAAACAAACAAACAAACAAACAAACAAACAACCCCCCCACCCAGATCAGTGAGGTAAAAACGCCGAGGATGGACATTTAATAGAAACTGTCAGGCGGGTCATTGGTGAGCAGGTATGCTAAGCTACCCGAGGAAGCCAAACAGTCACACCTTTGTGTCCTGCAAGTGAGCGGCTTGCAGCAGCAGCAGCAGCAGCAGCAGCAGCACTAGTGTCCTATTTTGACCTGTCATAGCGACAAAGGAGCAGGGGGGCAAGTGTGTGTACCGCGCCACGATTTCGCACTATATCACCCGGCTTTTGCGTCTGCACTGCAAAACGCACCGTCTCCTCTGGAGAGGGGTGTCATATATATAGATATATCGATATATAGCCATATATATATCTATGACTATGTATCTATATATATATACATACATACACACACACACACACACACATATATATATATATATATATATATAGCCTCCGGCCAGAGGAGTCCATGTTTTGCCGACCTTACTGCCGCGAGCTTTTCACCCTTCAGGGCGACCTCGCCGCCCCTCGCTCGGTTGCGTTGTCACGCATGTGTGGGACCCGTCAAAGGGCATTCAAGGGACAGAACGAGGCCGAAAACTTTTTTCACGGCGGGGAAAGTGCAGCTCGCCGACGAGAACCACGCCGTGGCAAGTTAGCTTAAAAACTTTGTTGGGATGTGCCCGGATGGTTGGAGGAGAAGCGGGGGCCGGTGGAAAGGGGCACACACGCAGACACGCAGAGGGACACATCTGGCCGGCGGCGCATAGGTGCATTTTGTCACAAACGGGACCGGAGTTTGTGTTTTAAAAGCGCGCTCTCGCCTCTCTCTCTTTTTTTTTTTTTTTTTTTTTTTAAACAGCCTGTCTTGCAGCTGCAAGTATGGCACCTAAGGCAACATATAGGTGCAATAACTGGTTAATATGTAGCGGGTTTAGGTGGTTGAAAAATGTGCCTCCTTTAACCCCCCCCCCCCAAAAAAAAAAAAAAAAAATCACGACTACTAAGTATGTTTCTATTTTAAATGCGCGCACCCGAGCCCTCGCTGGGCTCTACTGTACCGTACTGGACCTGGAGAAGCCCCGATATGGGGGCACAAACTGCCGGTTTCGGCCACTTCCAACGTGCCCCTTTCTCCGAAATGTTTGTGCCAGCAAGAGTGTTTTTATTTTCGCTATGCGCGCTCCCGACTCGTCCGCCAGTTTTCTTACTGTACCTGGCGCGGCTGGCGTTGCAGTTTCCCGAGGCGCCGCCGGCGAGTTTATGTCGCTTGCGTTCTCGTCTAGGTCTCCGTCGTCGTCTTCTTCATCAAAATCTCCTCCCTCGGAATTAACCACCATGCCCTCGTCTTCCTCACAGGACCGGAGAGGAGAGGACATTATATCCCTGTCATTGGCTCCGTCCTCGTATTCAAAAAAGCGTATTCTTGCCCGAATATATGATATTTATTTAATATTCAAATCGGCACAGAAAAAAGTGGGGGGCGTTTTGGAATATTTTACACTAGGCAGAGCAACAAAGATGGCCGCCCTCTTATATTTATTTTTTAACAACCCCCCCAATAAGAAAAAATCCCCTTACATAAAAAATGGCTGACTATATTATTTCAGAACGCACCCCCCTCCTCCTTTCTCTATCTCTCCCCGTCTCTCTTTCTCTCTCTGCGCGCCCCCTCCCTCCTTAAAAACGTACACATTGTTACAAGAAAAAGGGGAGTGTGACTGTGTAAGTTATATTGTTACTTGTTTGTTTCTCTTCTGTCTGACCCCCCCCCACGTACCCAGCACCCCCACCCCCTCACACCCCCACCCCTCCCCAATCCCACGCCCCCAACCCTTTTCTCGCCCTCACTCCCCAAGTCCGGATCAGTCACGAATCCGACAGACTTGCCTGGTGTCACTGTCACTTGCAAGATCACACGCAACTACTCTCGCTTTCTGCATTGCAGAGCCCGACACAAATCTATCAAATATGGCCACCTTATACTCTCTGGAGCCCCCACCGTTGTATGAAAAAATTATTTTGGAGCAGCAGCGGGGTTCTGCGTGTGTTTGTATGTGTGTGTGTTTGTGTGCGTGTGTGTGTGTGTGAGAGTGAGTGCTGGGGAGGGATTGAAAGAGGGGGGTTGGGAAAATCTGCCGCAGCCATGCCCAGACTTACATCAGATTGTATTGCTTAAAAATTAACTGCTTGTGGTGGGGATGAAAACAATTCATAATATGCAAACTACAATCCCCACTTTATAAAGCACCGTGTTAAATAGCTCCAAGCGCTTAATCCATTTCTAATACAGAGGTTTAAAACAAACATAAGCCGTTTTCCCGAACACCCAGTGAAATCGGCTTCTCTTGAGCAGCAGGCTGACTCAACTGGATGGCAGTAAGGCCATGGGAATCCCTAGACCCCAGCAAGCCCTCAGTGGCTGCTCAGGGCCTTTTTTGTTTCGACAAAGGGAGTTCTGATTTGCCTCTCGCTTCAAAACTCACGGCGAAATAGGGGTCAGACCGGAGAAAGCTGTGACACCACTGCACCTGGAGATAAGAAAGCCGGGCTCCGTGGTGCTGAAATATCTGCATCCTGATGAGGTCAGGGACCATTTTGTACAGAAATAAAGATAAAAAAAAATATAAAGTTAAAAATATATCTGCTTTAGCTATTTCAAGGACGTTAGTTTTATGCATTCAGCAAATTTTATTCACTGTTAAAAGAAAGAAAGAGAACAAAGCAGGTAGTTGAGCACCGGCAAAATAAACCAGGAACAACAATGCAATAATCATATTTCTTATAATGACTGAATACATTTACTCATTGCAGCAAAAGTCCATTTTAAGTAGTAAGTGGCCTTTAATCCGATGAATATCTTTGGTTACAGGTGACTCTTCAGTTCTTGAATATTTCATTCACTTCAGTGTGTTCACTCTTAACCTCGGAAATAGTAGTTGGACAAAAAAAAAACCCTCTCAACAACCTATATTAACCTCGGGGAAAAGGATGGAAACTGAGCCTTATGATGAGAGTTTTTGTCAGACTTTATTAAGTGATGACTATCGTGTCTGACCCGACCTGACCTCAGTGGTCAAAACATCACCACCTTTTTCGCAAAAGACATTTCGGCATGTCACGGTAGGAATGAGCACAGGTGTGACTAATAAAATGAGTCCAGTACGGGTGAAGTCCACCCAGCTGCCGCAGTTTCCGGATCCTGGTATCGTTCCTGCTGGCTCAGTCCCCCACCGCTGTGGCTTACTGGCTTACTCGAATGGAACAGAGCCTCCGATAACGATGTCAGTAACACGCGTGCCTCTCCTACAATGGCGAGTGAAAATTCCTGAGGTGAAAAAGCCCTGGTGTTGAGGGAGAGAACGGTGAACAGGGTGAGGAGGTCAAGAGCTCCATCTCCTCCATCTTGCGCTTAACGCCGTTGCGCTTACAGGCGTAGCTGGAGTCGTAGTGAAGATACGCAGCTGGAGGAACTCATCCAGCGTTTCCTCCAAAAGGCCGACTCTCAAAATTCTCATGATGTTTGCTTTGAATTCACGTATCTAAAGCAAAAACATGTACAGTCAGTTAAAGGGTCATCTATTGTATAAAGAAAAAAAAAAAAAAAAAAAACTACAGTATGTGCTTTGTTCAAAAATATGTCTGCTGAATTCCCTGGATATTCCCTGAGAAAAACAAGTTTGTTTATAAAGCTCAGAATGCACTGCGACTATAATCAAAGTCTTACTTAGGTCCGTATGCACACACATCATACTGTTTTTTGCAGCATGAACATGTCATGTCGGGTCATCGCATAAGTCAGTGACACGAGAAGTTCGTTGGAAACAGTTGGTTATTGAGAAACACTTCACCAGCCTGAACTCGCTGCTAATATATATTTACTGTAAGAAGTTCTGTGCCATAATTTGTAAGATGTTTATGCAATTAAAATGCTATTGCAAGCAAATAGTACTTTGGTATTAACCTAAGAAAAAGCATGGCCAAAACCTTTCTGTACCCTTAGACAAAATTATTTTAAATCCCAACAAATACAATTAATTAAATTGCAATAAATGCCAACGCTTTTCATTGAATAAAATACCAACTATCCAGAGAACATGTTGGATTTTTCGTTTTTGAGATATCTCCGTCTTATCTGAGAAGACACAGGGCAGAGAGCAGCGACAGCCATGTGACAGAAGGCGAGAGCCTCGACCGAACCCGTTGCATCCTGAGCACATGGCCGACGGCTGGGCCTGCCGCGCCACCGCAACACTGTGTGAAGCATGACTTTTGTTTACTATCCTCCCTGCGCTCTTGTCCGTACGATACGCGTAACTCCAATAACTGGATATTATGTAAAGAAGCATTTCAATTATGCCTCATCAGCATAATTGCCGTGAACTCTCCTCCCCCCTCCCTCTGCTGCAACAGGTGCCTGAGTGGCTCCAGCTCGGCTTCCCCCGCGCCCACAAATGGGAAGAGAGGAATTCGTTAGTGCCTCGTCCAACGGCCACATCTGCCAAGAGAGAGATGGTGCGATTCTAGACACACAGGGGGAGGAGATGTGTGTGTATCTGTGCAGTGAAAGTGCATCTGAGTGTGTGACAGGAACCCCCCCACCACCACCCCCACCACCACCCCCACTAAGCCTCTGGCCACTGAGGTGTCTGTTGTTGCCAAATTGGGTGGCTGGTGAGATGGCTGCAGTGGATGTGTGTGTGTTTCTATGGGCATTTGTGTGTGTGTGTGTTTGTGTGTGTGTGTGTGTGTGTGTGTGTGTGTGTGTGTGTGTGTGTGTGTGTGTGTGTGTGTGTGTGTGTAGTTTATATACCCTCACCCCCTGCAACCATGTGTGTGTGAGGTACTATTTGCCATGACTGTGCATGTGCCTGACCATGCATCTGCAAAAAAAAAAAAAAAAAAAAAAAAAGAAAGAAAGAAAAAAAGGAAGAGGAGGAAACTAGCCAGCCATGTGCTGCCAGTCCTGACACACTGCACTACTGTGCTGTTGCTGTGTTGCCTCCCCCCCCTCGTGTCCGTTTGGCGGGGAGACATGTCGAGGATGCCTCCCCTGGGCACTGCGTTCAAGCTAACCCAGATTTTATGCAGTGTGACACACAGAGAAAGACACCGGCTCCCGTGCTCCATTCAGAGCTCAGCTGTCTCAACTGAGGCAACCCAGAGAGCAGATAATGCTTAAATAACAATCATGCAGTGGAGGCTACGGAGGAAAAAGGTTAGCTTAACATATCCCAACAAAGTGTTTTAGATGAAAGTAAGATATACTCCTCAAACCTTGCTTATTTCCTACGAAGTCAATCCATATATATATTTAAAGTGCAAAGAGGTGGTCATATTCAGTCACAGTCACAGAAAGGCAGTGGACATTTACTGCCGTCCTTGAGGTCCTGTTTATACTGCGAAAATTAGATTTAGGTCATCTGTTCAAACTGGCTCTAAATAAAGATGTGTAAATAGCCCCAAACACACTGAGAACATACGGGAGGTTGCATAGGTGTCCACATACAGTATGTGGAGTTAAAGGGATGAATTTAAAAGGGGTCACAAGCTAATTTTCATTCTTCTGCATGTTTTGTTGCCTTCCACGGGGTCAGCAAAACAAAAAAACTGGATGCGATCCAGCATACTGTACGTGTCTGTATTGTGGAATGTTATTCACCCCCAGCTGTAGCTCCCGCGATGGCGGGGTGTCAATTTGTATCCAGAGCAGTGCCACTGTTCACCATCCGTCCCTCCACCAGAGCTTGCCGACCTCACTGGCCCAGTCGGCTCGCAGGGCAGAGGGGAGCAGGTTCGGAAAAAAAACGTCCTACGAAGATGAGAGGATCATATAGGTTTTGAGCCTGAGGAAAGAAGAACGTCAAACCCACATGGGTGAATCAGGACTGTAGCTAAAAAATGTTTGTCGATTGATTCTTCTGACCAATGAATACTCATATCTTTCTTTTCAGGGTCAAACCAATGACTCGTGTGTGTCCCTTCTCACTCTCAGTGAGCACCCCCAAAGAGCCACACTCTATTTCATTTCGTATTTTAATTACCGTAAAATTATACATCTTTATCTAGATCTGTGTCTACCGTTCGTGCCCCGTCGTAACAGAGGTTTACAATAAACAGAAAACAAGGATTTAAAAATCGCCCTGCTTAGTCACACATTCAGAATAAAGGCTCCACATAACAACAGTTGCCAAAGTCTGGGAACAAATAAACCACAATAGGAACTTTGCTGTTTTAAACTTTGTTCTTTTCCATTGTATTGTTTTTTGGTAATATATTTACCGGGTAGCATTGTTTAAAGTGAGAGTATTTAACTTTTTAAGGGAGAAATAACAAAATCTACCTCTTACCAATGTCAAGTTCAATTGGTAAGCAATGAAATGCACAGTCAGGGTTGCCGGTGCTGCGGTGTCGCTTGGACCCACTGGCTTTGTGGCTAGTTCGTGCTGGATAAATACCGTGTGTTCACCTGGACGCGCCACACAAACAGAATTAGTGAAGAGGTGGAGAGAAATGTGACAGAGCCGCATCACATCAGAAGAGTCGGCGTGTGTTGATGCTGTGAAGTATCTAGTGTAGTATCTATCTAGTCTACTAGTGTGTGGGCTTGGTTAAAACAAGAACTGTGTTAATGCCTTTAAATCAAGCGACTCAGGAGAGTCTCTGGAAATGAACAGATATTCAATGCACCGTTATCCTGTTTTGTTTTGGGGTTTGTTTGGTTTTTTTGCCACCTGTGGCCGCTGTTAAGCAGAAGTTACACAGTCTTAAAAAGCTTATAGGTATCGTATTCTCTGTCATTTTTCTTGGAGAATATTGGGGAATTTATTTTTAAAACTTCGTAAAAATAATGAACGTAATATTAGGCTCACGTGGTAATTTCTTTGTAGAGAAATTTAGCTGGAACGATGGTAAAGGTGAGGTGTGAAGATGTACCTGCTTTAGCCGGTCATTCTTACATTTGACAGGGTTCCTTTCCGTTGTTTGTCACGTCTTCTCTCATCTGTAACATGCTCGAGATGTGGTGGTTTATTCAATTTTAACTTTTCATCCTAAACCCGAGTGTTTTTATTAGCTTGCCGTTCCCTTTAAAGACAACTGGAATCTGAGTTTCCGGTTTAGCTGGTCCGTCAGAGAAATTGCTCCGTGAGCAAATGCAGGGGAAGAAGAAGGGGGTATGGCGACAATGATTGAGGAAAATGGTCCTTCGAGACATGTATGTATTTGTTTAAATACATATGTTAGTATATTTACATGACTGTTCGCTCCTTTACCTGTGATAACTGAGAAAAAAAACTGCTTACTTGAAACATTTCGTCATTATCAAGGCTTCATTTGTAACTTAACCTTAGCCGCTGGCTAACGAATTAGCTTGTACAAACTGTTAAACACCTGTTAAGCATATGCAGCATGAGCCTAGATTTACCACACAATAATTGCATACATAGCCTTGGCAGTTAAATATCTATCGGTTTTCATTCAGAATAGAATTTCCTGAGTGTATTTATTAATAAAACAGGTGTAGTTAACGCTAGCCTGACAGCAAACCCAGATACCTTGCAACAAAAATCTAATTTTCAATACCAATAGATACAGGTTTTATCAGAGCCCTAGGAAATGTCTTGCTAATGCTCACTGGGTCTGACCAGAAGTAAAATACCCAGTGCATTGATGACATAAAACAGAAAACCTTAAGCAACTCTTGAAATGTTTTTACTGTAATAGGCAGATGTACAGGCATTTTGACATGATGAACGAAAAAAAAAATACTAAATGACAGCTTGAATCATATCTGTTTTTGTTAATGAGCTAATCAAGCAAGTGAGTAATTGTTTCCAGTCCAGTGTTATTTTAGTTAGTCATCTTAATGTGCACACCCAGGAGCAGCCTGAACTGTCCTCATCCTCCCAGGCCCGGCAGAAACTAGAGGGGCTCCTGAATAAGAACATGAGGATCCGCATGACAGATGGACGGACTCTGGTGGGGCTTTTCCTCTGCACAGACCGGGACTGCAATGTCATCCTCGGCTCGGCTCAGGAATTCCTCAAATCCACAGGTTGAGAAGTTCTTTCCATCATGCAAAAACACGGTGTTCTTAGACCAGTGCGTCGTCATCAACCTAACAGTTTTTCATCAAACTTTGTAACATGTAGTCAACCTACATGTTATATCATGTGATATCATGACAGTAAACATTAATACAGTAACGAAAGGGAGGACCAACCATGAGCGTCTTGCTACCCTAAAATACTTTCCTTCCCTTCCTCCTCATTTCCTTGGTGACAATGCTGTTTTTTTTTTTTTTTTTTGCTCTCATTTTGCCAGTCATTTCCTCACTGTAGGAAACAAATTAAGTATTGTAGTTTAAAGTGTGCTATGAAAAAGTATTTTTTAATGTCACCCCATATTATACATCTTACCACTGAAAGTTCACTAAAGCCAAATATAAACACTGATCAGAAACAATGGGTATTGCAGAATAATGAAATATTAGTCTGTTTAAAAACTTTGGATATGGATTACAAATGTACATCTTTTTGTTGCAGCTTGTGCTATTTTGTGCTATTTCAGAACTAGATTTAAAATGGGAAAGTAAAGGAATAACATTTTTCATGTTTTAAAACCAATTCATTATTTAACACTTTAGGGATACAATTATCAATTATTTTCATAATTTGATAAATTAATCTGCAGATGACTTTCTATATTAATTATTTGGTAAGAAAATGCAGAAAAATTTCCATCTCAATTTAGTAGTCCCAGATGAGGCCTTCAAATGTTGTTTTGTCCAAAGCCCAAAGATATTCACATCAGTTTAATCAACCAATCAGTTAATCGATTGTTCATTTCTAAAGTCTTGTGACTGGCTACTATGAGCCTGCTCATTTGTAGTGGACACAGATTTTCATGTTTATATTGGCTGTCCAAATTCTGTTTACTTGTGTCGGAGACGAGCTGTAGTGAGGACGGAGAGGACAGGATTAGCTTGAAACAAAAAAAAGTTGCATGAAGAGTGTATGTTAGGATACTTCTGATAGGAAAAGCTCTCCAGGAAAAACTATCAAAGGACGGCGCTCTTACATCACTACCATGTGGCCTCAATGTGAATCATCTGACATTATGTGAAATACCCATCAGAGGTTAAATGGAGGTCAATCCCTCATCACTCAGTAGGAAAGATTTAACTTTGTGGAATAGAAACAAACATCTTCTCTTCAATTTTTAAATTACATGATTTTGGCTATTACATGCTCTGGCCCAGCACAATAGCCAATAAAATGAAAACTGCTATAAACAATGAGGAGACTGTTTATTAAAGTCGAATGAGATTTCTCCAGACTTCTTTGGCATTAAGAACAACCTGGGTTTTTTTTTTTTTTTTAACAGAATTTATAGACCCATTGTAAACAAAATAATCATAATTCAGGGTGACACTTAATAGTTTTTTCCTTCATAAGTATGGAAGTAAACCCATGTCTCACCGGGATAATTCAACTGGATTGTCTTTTGCCTTCAGACACATTCTCACAGGGCGAACCCAGAGTCCTGGGCCTGGCCATGATCCCCGGTCACCACGTGGTATCCATCGAGGTGGAGGCAGACAGCCTGGATGACACACAAGGATTTGGAGCGAACCACTGACGAAGCCCTGCCCGTTTGGACAACACTCAGCAATCATGCGACTGACTCTCACTGAGCCAGATGTAAGGCTGTTACTGAGCCCAGAGAACAATGGACATCTTCGTTGGAGGATTTTATCAGTTGCTCAGCGTCTACAGATGCAGAGCCCCTGTGTCAGTATTCTGGATTTAACCAAGTCCCTCCATGCTTGAAGAAGCGTCCATTTGCAGTGACAGCTGTACAGTACAGCATGTGTGTATGACAGGAGGTGGGCAAACAGAAGCTACCTGGATGTATGTGGAAATGGTGTTTCAGTGCTGTGTACGGTAAACGTCTTTGTTACAATGTTTTAAAATAAATCACCGTATT
This sequence comes from Xiphias gladius, assembly GCF_016859285.1. NCBI lineage: Eukaryota > Metazoa > Chordata > Actinopteri > Istiophoriformes > Xiphiidae > Xiphias > Xiphias gladius. The sequence goes on from NC_053411.1 coordinate 12,722,097, forward strand.
TGAGGCTTTGTGTTGCCGTCCCTGCTACCATGTGTTATGCTCTACAGCACATTAAGAAACTAGAACGAATTGGATTGTTTCAATATTTTAATACACTTGAGCCGTCAGCTGATTCAGTTTGGCAACAGAAAAGTTGATGCCACTAACAACAGAAAATCCTAAAAAGAAAACCCAGAAACAAAACAATCACGCTCAGTCCATTTAAATACAAAGAGCCTGTCACATTGGTTCACACAGTCGGGCAGTAAATAGGATTCAAAGCAGTTACAGTCACTGTTTCCTTAAGCTGTCATTGACAAAATAACTTAATTTGTGCTAAAAAAAAAAAAAAATCAAATCTTCATAAGACTGTCATCATAGCTTATGGTTAAACTGTTGTGTGTCTTGCATGGCAGAAAAACTTGAGCCTCATTTGCAAATCTGCACTTTGATTACATCTTCAACTTAATGGTTTTCAGTTTGCGCCTCAGTGTGACCTGTTGGACAAATATTATCCAGATACACGGTTTTTCAGGCTCCAACTCAGTATAACATTCGACATGTGTACTTTTTTTCTTTTGGACCTTCTTATATACGAGGCTATCAGATAGCCACTGAAGACACACTTGGTTTGTAAAGAGTCTTTGAAGGGCTTTTTAAAAGCCTGCAGTAACATTTCAGGAGTGGAGAACACGTGGAGTGGTTTTTCGAACAAAGGGTAAAAGTGCAAGTTTTCAAAGACATGCTTTGACATGAAGTGAAAAGGGAAAGACAAATACTACAGTTCTTGACTCAGCCATCAGTTGTCACACCTTTGTGGGGTAGACTGAACTTTTTTCCAGTTGTTTTTTGTGTTTTAACCATCTCTTCAAATTTGTTTACATCCGTAATGTTTGCAGTTGGATATATAGCCTGTTTAAAATATAATACTTCCACCCAAATGCAGAATTCACACATTCCAATTAGATGACTGTACAAAACCAATGGTAATTTAAAGCAAAATCAAAAACAATCAGAGCGACTACGCTGATTTAAGATCCATAGGATTTCAAAACTTTTATACCCATAAGTTTCATGTAATAGTGCTTAAATCTCACCTACTTACCACTGATGTAGAAGCTCAACAACAAGTGTCTCCTGATGTCATTAAATACAAAAATTTTGGTTCTCTAGTGTAGAGATGCTTTGACATTGTCAAAAATACAAACTGAGATCAGTAAACATGTAGTTCCTTTAAAGAATACTGCAAGCAGAAAACCAACAAACTGGCAGCGTTCTATGTATTGTCCAAGCAGAACCTACTGCATTAAAAAAATTGAGTCCCTTGGTAAAGTTTCAAAATGGCACAAAGAAACAAATGAGTAATAAGAACAGACATCCCGAAAAAACAAAGAAAGAAGTCCAATAACGACTGCTTTCAACCATCACCTTTCCATTACTGCGGACCTCAAATGTTGACACAAGACTTCATTTTCTTCAACCAGAGCAACAACTTAGTTCAACAGTAGCCACAGTTCAGTCCTTAGTTTTTGTGGTAAGAAGTCCAGGTTTTTTTTGTTTTTTTTTTCCACTAAAAAGGCTCAAACCTCCACTGTCCAGACACAGAATGAAAAAGCAAAGGTTCACGTAACCCACAAAACTGTGTCCAAGCTGAAGCACAAGTTCTAGAAGAGGACTTCATAAATCCGGCATAGATCTTCCCCCAATGCCCCATCCATCCGAAAATGTCTCCAGCCCCCGCTTGTTTTTTCGTGAAGTCCTCCTAGTTAGTCTAGTTGTACTGGAACTTGAAGTGGAAGCTGCCCCCAGACTCAAAGGGGTTGAAGTGAAAAGGCCAGGACTGTTGTCCTCCACCTCCACCCTGCTGGTTTTCCGGGTCCAGGGGATCCTCACCGGCATCAAACTTCTGCCTCATTTCTGGTGAAACAATTGGAAGGATGGAGGGGCAAATTTAATTTGCTAATTGCTAAACTGTGGAAGGGCATTTTTATAGTCATTTCTCAGCTTTATACTGTTTACAATTTTAGCACACAGAGCCTGACTGTCAATCAAAGAGCTCTCTTTGAAGAGCCACTGGTTTACGTCTAGCTCTAGCAGCAGTGTCCATTGACATCTAGTATTTGGAGCTAACAAAGTGCTGAGATATCGGACTTTTAAAACTTACTTTCATAGCCCTGTTTTTGCTGTTTTGGAACCAAATTAGAACTGCGTTAGACCTCTGATTAAAGGAATTGTTTGACATTTTGGGAAATATGCTAATATGCTTTCTTTTCGAGGTGCAGATGAGAAGATTGATACCACTCTCATGTTTGTCTGCTCAGTACGAAGCTACAGCCAGTAGCTGGTTTGCTTAGCTTACCTGGCGCACTCGTCGTTTTTTTTTTTTTTTTTTTCTGTTTTTTTTTTTTTTACATATTAAAAAAATGAGATACGTCAGGTTAATTGGTGAGCTTCAGAGGTGCTGGTAGGTGTATTTCGTTACTTTGGACAGAGCAAGGCTACTTGTTTCCAACGTAATCCGAGTTTACCAGCTGCTGGCTGTGGTCTTCATATTTAAATGCACAGACCTGTGAATGGTATCAATGTACTCAACTAACTCTCGGAAAGAAAGCAAATGAGAACATTTCCACAAACGTGTTCTATGATTCTTTTTAATTAGCTTCTAGTGTGAAAATGGGACATTAGCATTTGTTATTATCATGCTGCCGTAAGCCACGCAAGAACTTTTTGGCAATTCAATGATTTCACGGAGAACGAGTTTTGTTTTCAAGAGAGATCAGACAACAGGCTCACTGAGGAACCCTTGAAAATGACGCTAAAACTGAACCTGCTCGTTTGTTGAAACTCACTCTTAAAAAATGTATGTTACATTCTTAAAATTAAAAATGCAGTAGCTGTCAGGTATATGCAGTATGTGACTAATTTAGCCCCTGACCTGGGTCGGTTAGGACCTCTTTCGCTGATGCGATGTCGATAAATTTCTTTTCCGCTTCCTTCTTCTCTGCCTCGGACTGGAAGTTGTCGGGATGCCACTGCTGTGCCAGCTTCCTGTACGCCTTGATGATCTCCTGCTTGTTGGCATTCCTGAGTAAAACAAAGTTGGTGAGAGTTAGACGGTGTGATCTGCCCTACGAAGTGATCTACAGTGGCTGGATTTGTAGTTTGATGTCAGTCCTGAGGAAGTAAACACTGTTTGTAAGAAAATTAAGTGGTTACCTGTTGACACCGAGGATCTTGTAGTAGTCTCTCTTACGAGAGATTTTGAGCAGTTTCTGTGCTCGTTCCAGTCCTTCTCTGATATCGTTGCTGTCGCTATCAAACTCTCTAGCCTCCTGGTAGTCCTCCACCGCTGAAGCAAAATGGATATTAAAAGATGGTTTAATAAAATTATCATAAATTAGCGTTTGTGAGCCACACAATTGTGTTGACTGTTTCGGGACAATACTAAAATTTGTATTAAAATAACTTTTTTCAGTCCAGATTGGTTGAAATCCCAAATTAGCGAGTAGCAAGACAGCGTTGTTTTACACTAATCCTTAATGTAACTAACATCTATTTAACAGTAACTTACAAGTTTTACCTGATTTTATTTTGAGAGTGGGAATGATCATAAAGACTAGTCTATCAATTCATCGTGCGAATTTTGTTTTTCGTTATTATTGTTATCTCAAACCATGGAATACCTACTAAATAGACACATCTACTTTTGTTTGTGCATGCAACTGCAAGTGTGTATAGTCCTAAAATCAAAGGCATGCATTATGACTGCTCTGGCTCCTGTTAAACCTCTCTTTTAGGAACTGGGCTTAAGACTGTAACAAATATGCTTCGGGAAAATGCAAAACCAGTTTACTGCAGGTTATTGTCATAGTGAAGGGTGAGTCCTTTTACCTTTCTCGTACTCCTGGTTGAGGATGTAAGCCTCTGCTCGGTCTCGGAGGACGTTGGCGTTGCGGGGGGCTCTCTGATGGGCCTCTGAGCACACGTCTATCGCCTGCTGAGCCAACTTAATCTAATTTTGGCAAGAAGCACAAGATGTTTTAGACTCTGACATAAACCAGCAGAGCACTGGGAACGGTAGGTTTCGTGCCAACTAGAGAAAAACCTGTGCAATTGTGCGGTATTTTTAAATAAAAACAATTTATTTCAAAGTTTTACATCTTCTGGACCATTTATCAGAAGGAAAAAACTGGCCATCACTTGGCTGGAAATCCATCCAGAGCTTTAAATGTACAGACAAAGGTTCTCCTTTTCTCACTCACCTTGACGTAGCAGAAGCAGATCCTCTCTTTGGCCAGGTTGGTGTAGTATACGACGTTAGGCTCCGTTTTCATCACTGATTCATACTTATCGATGGCCTCCTGATATCTAAGTTTATGGAGAGAATTTGTCAATCGAACTCAAAAGTGTTGCTTAGTTTTATGTAACTGTTTTTAAGAGTGTCAGGAAAAAAAAAAAAAGATACTGAGAGCAGATATGACATTTCACATGCAGATCAGGTTAAAGATTTGAATGTGTAATACTGTACAGAATGTGCCTTGACTCATCAAACCGCCAGCACATGATTCTGCTACCTTTTATCTTAAGAATTCAAAGTAGCTTTCAGACGCACAAAATAACTGAAAGCACAAGTATGGTAAATAAATGTCAGATGTCTTAAGAGGATCATAATTCAGGAGGGAAAAGTGCACCAAAGCTAGAGGATTACTGACCTCTCCTCATGAATGAGCTCTTCTGCTGAGTCCAGCTGCTTGCTGAGCTTTTTCACCAGCTTGTAGTGGCTGAAACACTCCTTGTCATCCTGGTCGAGCTTCAGACACTCTCGGACGTGACTGCACGGAGAAGGATGGATAGATAGATGGGTGGAGCGGAGGGTGCTCAAGTATATTTTGACTTAAAAACAAATCCTGAGCACCAGGACTGCTCTGAAGATGAAAATGAACTCTTTTGCATGACTCTGCTGAGCACATCAGGGCAGTTTGTTTTTATTCCAGTGACAAAGCTCACCTGAGTGACTCGTGGTGTTCCCCGAGGCTGTAGTGCAGCATGCTGAGCTTCAGGAAGGCGGCGCGGTTGTCGTTACGTAGCCTCGTTGTCGGAGTCAGATCCTGGATGGCTTTCTTCGGATCGCCCATTCGGATGTAACATTCTGCACGAAGCTCTCGCGACTCAGGATCCCAGGGAGAGATCTGAAGAAAGATCTCAACTTTAATAAAGAGTGAACGGAAATGTGCAAACCAATTCAACTTAACAGCAAATATAATGTTTACCTTGCTATTAAGTAGTTTGAGACCAAATTAGCTTATGTGGATTAAAGCATTTCTACATGAAATAGGATGATGCGCTGAGACTTTGAATTCATAGAAAAATGCTACAGTTTAAGTTCATACCTTAGTTGATAATCATGTTATTAGAGGATTTTTTTTTAAACACAATTGAATACCAGATGCAGCCACTCAAAAACAATTTATAGGCATATATTTGAAATATAATAATAAATAATGGGACAATGCAGCAAGGTAAACAAGGGAAGCTTAGTTCAAAACTACACCCTATTATTGGAATTCTGCAAAGACCCAACCTCCACTACCTGACCCTGCCCGTAGGCCCCACTACAGGGCTGACACACACCTCTATAACTCTCTCCAGCACAGTGACGGTAGCGCTGTAGTCCCCTTGGTGGTATGTAGCATGGGCCTCCTCCTGCAGCTCCTCCAGCTCGTTTGCTTTCATCAGGTGGTCGTGAGCTTCTTCGTGGTCAGGAGAGCGCTGCAGCTGAAAAAAAACAGGTAGATTTCTCCTTTAACAACATTTATTATTCTGGCAAAACACTGAGGGATAGAAGCAGTGATTTAGGAGGGAAAAAGTACTGCATATCATTGAACTTACCACTGCTTCAAAGTCCTCCCTGGCCTCCTGCGTGTTGCCCTGCTTTAAAAGGATATTCCCTCTCTGCAACCTGGCCTGAAGGAGGAGACATGAAGAGACGGGATGACAAGAAGAGGAGGTGTGAAAATGTGAAAGAGAGAACCAGGAGATGGATATGATAAGAACATGGACACATAATAAGGACATGATAAACATATTCTTGAGACTAACAATGTTTCGGGTAGTGAGTGAACAGTTGAGCTTACAGCCAAAAAGTCAGGCTTGAGCTGGATAGCTCTGGTCAGGTCTGGCAGGGCAGATTTGGATTTTCCCATAGCCAGGAACACTGCAGCTCGCTTGTAGTAGGTCAGGTAATTCTTAGAGTCTCCCTCTGGAAAATGTCAAGAACACTTTAAACTAAATTTCTATTCTGTCAAAGTCATTCATCAGATTTCAAACTACTAATATTCCGTACAAAAAATGATTTTCAGCAAGTATGGGAAAGGACAAGCATAATTAGAGAAAGGTACAGACTGAAATTGTCAGCCCATGGTGAGAATATTAATTTGTGTGTGTCTGCATGTCTGTGTGCGTAACCTTACCAACAGCAGAGTGGTAGTGGGACAAGGCTTCAGCCAGCTGACCGGCTGCCAAAAGTTTGCGGCCCATTTCCAAGTGGTGCTCGATCTCGACATGAGTTGCCCCTAAGACACCTGTAACATAAAACCGGGCTTGAGCCTCGCTGGAAATCTATCGCCGACAAAGAATGGGCAACACAACTGTAACAGAAGACGACAATGTAGTTTAATTTTGTCTGTCTGTCTTTTTAATTTGAACTTCTTTATACATTGTGATCATATTTATACATATTTCAGATCAGTAACTCAAAACACAATCAATCTGATCAATCACTCGAGTGATTGGACCCATTTGTGATTTACACGTACATTTAAACTACTAAACATTCTTTAACTTAAACAGCAAACTCCACCTATTTGTGAGTTTAGACAAGTCTTAAAATAAACCAAAATAAACCAAAAAAAAAAAGGTATAAGCCTAGACATTTCAGACAAGCTTTCAAAGCCAAGTCTATTCTGATTCAAGTATCCAGCAAGGAACAAGGAACAGAGGCACTGACTAAACCTCAAACTGATTCTTAGCATTATAAAAGTGCATTTTTGGGCATATGTTAATCAATGTATTTATATTATATATTATAGGGTTGAAAAATAATAAAATCATACCAATGGCTGGATATAACTTTGTCAACCATCCGAGATTAGGGCGAACTGTTTACACCAGAGTACTTTTTTTTCCTTTCCTCATGTGAAGTCATTGTTGGAAATGTTGCAAATCAGTGAGCAAGACTACTCTGTAGCAATATTGAATTTTTATCGGATTTTAGGATCAATATGTTGAAGTACATTTATCTGTCAGTTCTTTCACTCCTGTCAGTTTCTCAGTTTATTTTTGAAGACTCCCTTTAAAACAAGATGATGTGTCTCAAGGGGCTTATGCTCACGTTTAAAAAAAAAAAATTAAAATGAATGTACTGAATCTCTCTATATGTATTTAACGATACAACAATATAGCATGGCATCCCCTAAATACCATTTTAGACAATTTTATCAAGGCTTAATTGAGTACTCCTACTGACAACGAATTAATCATCTAAAATTTTGAAAATCGATTAACTGTTTCAGCCATTAACTGAAAATGCCAAACATTACATTTCTCAATATATGAGGATTTGCTGCTTGTTTGGCTTTATATTACTGCAATTTTAAGATCTGTGCAGTTTGGAGGGGGGTGGTTAGACTAAACAAGTATTTTGAAGATGTCACATTGGAATGTGGGAAATTATGAGGGGGGATTTTTCATTATTTTCTGACAGTTGTTAGCTGAAAATTCAGTTCGAAAAATATTTCTATTTAATGACTCAATAATTGAATTTTAAAATATTTTATATTTCTGATTATTTTATAAAGCAGGCAAAGGTCGATGCTTGAAATTTGAAATACAGGTTCCTGATGACAGGAAAGGGGGTGGTGGCCCAAACCAGAGACTGTGAATCCTGGTTACGCCTCTGTCACTGCCCACACACTGTACTTTACCATTTCCATAACTATAAACACCTTTCAAAGCTGTTTCATTTAGCTTTTAGTGCCTAAATGTTTTTGATATCAGAACGACGATGAGGCAGTGACCTTTATTTTTCAGGGGCGGACCATAATGTAACCTAGATGAACTAACTTTCCGTCACAGTTAAAGGGAAACTTGTAACAGCTAGAAACAACACAGAGGCTGGAAACCCCTGGAGAGGTCTGTACTTGTGTTTGAGGAGGATTTTAAAAGCCTGTTTTTTGAGAGTAAAGTCGGTCTTACCGTCCAGCTGGATGTCCAGGATGACACACAGCAGTGACAGGGAGCACAGGACACCGCTGAGTCCTGTCCGCCGACACGACTCCATTACTGAACTTAGTCAATCTCATACACCGGAAGCAGCGAACTTAGCGGCTCTGCTTTCACGTCGAGGGGAAATACCGAATTGTTTCATTGAAACTGTGACATTCGTTATCAAATCCTCATCGTTTCTTTCCGCCAGACCGAAGGGGCAGCAACGACGGTGTATTTACGATCCCGGTGTGACAGTGTTCCGTGTGGAAATGAGATACGCCACTAAAAGGTTCCCCCCTCGCCTCCCAAAAAAAAAAAAAAACCATTTAACAGCGCCTTTCCACCTGAAACGGGAATAACTGGGCTTTACACAAACTAAAAACACCTTCACGTAACATAATGATGGGGAAGTTGAACAGCTGACGACCTGGACACTTTGTAAACGAAACCTTTCGTTGCCCCCTTCCTTTTCTGCCCTACACTTCATTGGTTGGTCCACATGGCGCACTTCCGCGTTCGTCCGGCCACGTGGGCTTCTCTCATTGGAGAGGCTATTTTAACATCTCTCATGATGTCCATCCAGCAGAAGAGGCTTGGACGCTCGTCAGGTCTGCAACTCATCGGCACGAAAACCGAAAGTTAAAGATCCCTTCCAGACATGTTTTAGGATATATAAAAAAAGATTCTGCTTTGAGTCATCTCATGCGTATTAAATGTTATTCCAGAAAACTGTTCAACTACCTTGTTAAGAATTCTAGAAAAGCTACATCTACTCCCACCCTTCCTTTGAAAAATCCCAAATCTATGAATATGCATATTTTATTCATTTCAAAACTTCTAAGTTCATTCCCAGTGTTTCAGCACTAGAGCAGTGATTCCCAACCGTGGTCCTTGTACCCCAGGGGCTACTTGTGCAGTTGCTTGGGGGTATGCGGAAAGCTCAATTAAGTGTAATTTGACTAAAATATATACATACATATATGTGTCTGTGTGTGTGTGTGTGTGTGTGTGTGTGTGTGTGTGTGTGTGTGTGTGTGTGTGTGTGTGTGTGTGTGTGTGTGCGCATAATAATTATATATACTAATTTATTTTACTGCAATTGTTTATGAAGAAAACCTCTTAAAAAAGAGCAACTTCATTGGCTACAGGAACACAAGGTCAAACCTGAATGTTTAGCATAACACGTTTTATTGTGTGCAATCGTATATAAAAAAGAAGAAAACAAACAAAAAACCAAAATACCATCAAAACAAAGACAACCTGCCCTCCCCCTCTTACACAGGTACTATCTATAAAACTGTACAAAACAACACACACAAATATCTGGATTATCACACTTTTGACCTTCCCCTTACAGATGTCTAGAAGCGTACACGCAGATCATCAAACGATTGAATTTCTTTCAAAATAAGTGACTGTATGTAAATGTATTTGTGCTAACATCATCACAGAAACATAAATAAAATCATTGCAAGCGTATAGTTTGGTTGTGCATTGAAACAGTGACAAGTAGCTCAGCACTGTACAATGTTTACAACATCAGTGCTATCATTTCAATGCTATAATTTTTACAGAATGCATACTTGAGATAGTGGTTATATACAGTTCAGTGGCGCTGTGTTTCTTCCATCAGTGAGCATTTGATGGACCTTGAGCTTTTTCAAAAAGTCATGGACAAAACAAAAAAAAATCTGAGGTGTAAGAACCGAGCACTAGGACATGTTAGGTGCATCAGCAAATAAATGCAATGATGAAAACGTTTACCCCAGGGATTTGTAAGAGATTTGATCGACATAGTTCTGTTTTCATATCCTGCTCACACATATGCATTTCGGCCGTAAGTACTGGCAGCCACACTTCTGGTCGGAGCAGCTCCAGAATATACAGTTCCCCTAGTTTGATAGGGCAAAGGGCTGCAAATAAGAAGGTTAAACCAACTGTCAGTGACACAGAGCAGATATCTTATTTGTCCAGAAAATCAACAATCTTGAAAGCATTTGACCGGGCAAGTCATAGTAGCAAAGGTTTTAACTAACATTAACAGCGGTTCCATTACATTCAAGTGTCCCAGAGAGTCAGCATGCACAATACCTAGATCCTAAAAATGAAGCCGCTAAATGGAATTCAGCCATCATTAATCCTGTTATTTACACTTGTAATTTTCCTATGTCAAAATGTCATCCACTACAAGGTCGTATTTCACAATAAAAGTATGAGAAGGCTACGTTCTGTTTCGAGTAAGTTTTATTTGCAGAATTTTTTTTTTTTTTTTTATCAGGGCGGCGCCAAACTCAGACATTTTCAAATCTTAAAAATGTGGCTTTAACCTCCCCTGTCTCTGACCTAACTCAGCCTTTTCTCACTCCGAACCCTTCCAGCCACCAGGTTCCTCTATTTTATTTTCTCCCCTGCACATTTGTATCATGTGCAAATGGTACAGCTGTTTGAAAGGTATGACAAAGGTAACTAACTGCTTAAGAAGATAAGAAAAATCATGACTAATCATTGACCACATGCCAAACACCCAAACCTGTTGGTATTGCACTTAATCACAATTTCATAATGTCATAAACATGTGCTTTTAGATGGTTGGCCAATATCAACCAGTTCAGGTGGTAACGTCCAGCAAAAGGTCTGGTTACATCCCAGAAATGGATTTAGTGGAACATTTTGCCACAACACGGTGCCAGAGTGACATTCAATTTTTTTCATGGACAGTTAAAAAGCGATGCATTGTGTTACAGTTATTTGCAATCAGTAAACATATCTGTAAATTGTGAGGTTGAATTATCAACTGGCATCTACAACAAAAGTGATTCCAAACTATTGTGAATTTTGACAGATTCTTCTCCTCAACTCTGTACAAAAGTGCCGTATAATTATGTGCTAGATAGAGGCAGAGAGGGATCAAACGGTTACAACTGAACTTACTACTTTTCCTCTGTGCCCATTTTGCAGGAGCAGGTGAGACAGGTTCCTCCTGCGATGGCGAGCACAGCGGAGCACCAGCCGATGTAAAGCCCCTCTCCTATTTCGTACCTGCAACGCACAACATAGTGCAGTCAGCTGACACGCATGCGAGCTTCATGTTAGGCCTTAATACCCCCCCCCCCCCCCATCGCCACTATTTTACCTTGTCCCTGGATAGAAAGGGTCAAAGAATTCCTGAGTGATATTGAAGGCATACCAGGACACTGAGACCATTGTGCAGACACCTTTTGATAGAAAAAAAAAATCCCACAAATATTCTTTAATCACCTAGAATTAGTGAAGAAGCTGGTACATTGTTTTACACAGATACAAAGGAAGGAAACCAAGAGGATTTGAATGTGCAGTAAAACATTATCATGATTTATTAGCCTTATGGTGTTCTACTTTATTTATAGGGTAGTGTATTAGGAGGTCATTATTATCAGGGTCATCAGAAAGAACATAAGTTTTCTTGACTTTGGATTCAATCTCACTGATTTTCATAATTCTTAAACAAATTTTATAGACAATTTTGAAAACATTTTATTTGTGTGTTTTTTTCTGTTTGTTTTTTTACCTTGAAGTATGAAAAAGACTCCAGCAGTGCCGGCAATCCTCCCTTTGAGAACATAGTTTTCCCCTCCTGCCTTCGAACACTGTACTCCTATCAGGGCCGCCACTAGACCAAAGGTGCCCAACGCTATCGATATGATCATCAAGGCACGAGACGCCTGGATGTAACCTGGAGGTGGTGTGGAAATCAACAAACAGCCACTGAGTTCACCATCTTTCAGCCGCCATCTGCCTTTGTCCAAGGACCTATAAAATCTTGAAATCGCCCTTTAACAGGTCATTGCATAATCAGTTTTCTAATTTTTTCATTTTTTTTAAGTTAAAGAGATCTATGTTTGATATTTTGTGTATCAAAATTGAAAAAAAAAAATGTAATTGTACACTGAAAATTATTTATTGCAATTAAATGAATTTTTTTTTTTTTTTCGGGGGGGGGGGGCAACATACCACTCAAACCGAGCAGTGAAGGGAACTCCCTGCAGTTATGAACCCCAGTCGAGTCCGTTGCACATGACATCCACAAGTTTTCATAGATGGTGGAGGTGGTGATGACGTTCCCGTCGATGGTGGACGTCCTCCAGTAGCGATTTGGCAGGGCAATCCCCACCATCACCCATCCAATGAACCCCAAAACCAAAGCCACTACTTCCACAATCGGATCCATTCCCCCTCCTTGGTCCAGCAGTCAACCAAAAATATATCCAGGTTTCAAATGTTATAATTCGATAAAACTTGTTATTAAAGTTTGAACATCTAATTTCGGTGAGTGTGTGAGAGTGCGCGGTGTCTGTTCTCCCACTGTGAGATGTGCTCAGCTCAGCAGATATGTATAATGATTTATATGACTTGCTTTCTCTCCTCCCCCCTCTCCTCACACACACACACACACACACACATACACACACACACACACACACACACACACACACACATACTCTGTCTTCTCTTCTTCTTTTTTTTTTTGCATTTTACACCCCTGAAACTGAGCAGGTGTTTATCAGCTCACTCTCAGGGTCCAATGTTCATCTGTCGCTCTTAATGTCACTACACTGTGTATGTTTACAGGTACATTTATTAGACATATTAATTCCTCTCTCTTTTTCATTCAAAATGCATCTGATCACAAAGAATGAATCACATTCCATTTGGTTAATGAACCGATTTTTAAAAATTTGATGAAGAATCAAACTTTATTGGCAATTTATGAAAAGTTTCCAGTAGGTTTTTTTTGTGATGGAACTTTCTGAAAAATGTTGATAATTGTTGATTTATACCCAAGGTTTCATACTGAAGTGTCATTAGACAGTTTTTGAAAATAGTCAACTGCACCCTGTTAGTTTTATTGTTTTGGTTTGAATATCTCAAGGCCACAAGACACAAGGTCACAATCAACCAGCGTCAGACCCAGTATTTTGTAACATATAGAAAAGTGTCAACACCTAACTGGTCTGTTTGAAGGACCAAAGTAACAGCTAAAAGCAACAGACAAAGGTCTCAAATTACCCAGGTTATCCTGTAATTTCCATGCCTGTGTGTCTTCATTAATAATCCTTCTGATAGCTGCAGGGTCAGCGTTGCCAAATCCAGGGCACACTGAACACACCGAGTTCACCACACACACTGATAATATTAAGCTAAATCTTAACCCGCTTTTCAGACAAAGCCGCCAAGGGTGTAGGGGCGAGGAGATTTGTAAACCAGCAATGTCATCTGTATAAAGGTCGAGAATGAGCTTCCAGAAAGAGATGCACACAGTTCACCAACAATAAACCCGAAGGAAGGCGAGCTGAGAGATGAAGTGTTTGCAGAGGAAAGTTTATCAACTGCAAAACAAACTGCAGTGACACAGCAATTCTTATGAAATTTAATCAAAATCTATAGTTAACATTTAGGAAGGGGTGACAGCAGTCACTCAATACTATAGTGCTACATTTTAGAGAACAAAAAGTAATCCGAATACATGATTTGCACAGTTACGCACACCAGATTTTTACAATTTTGATGCTTGAAATGCATCTATCGTTCTATCTGCGCGTCTATCGTTTCCAAACTGTGGAACGCGTTTTCCTAAAAAGAGAGAAAGTTTTCCGGCAATAAACTTTTGTGAAGGAGGCTAATAAGTGCTATTGAGGTAATAAGAGTCTGCTGTGGTGTGCAATTATCCGTGACGAAATAAAGAGATTGCAGAGAAAGTTAACGTAAAAATAAAATTTTCCATGACAAAGATGATTAAAACATCATTATGAAAAGGTGTTATCTCAGTCTGTGAGTTATTATATGGTGCAAATGGATTAAAAATGTAGTCAGCTGTGTTTTTTGATGTTGTAAAAGTTGGGTTTCGTCTGCTCCTTTATTGTTTTGAACAAAGACTGAAATACTTTCATTTGCAATATTAACAATGTTTAACTGGTTCTACACAGATAATGGAGGTATTTGAAAAAAGCTTCCTATTTTTCCACTTTTCTTTCAATTTTTAAAATGTTTTTCTTGTGACTGAAATCAATCTAGTAATTTGTAAATGCTCTGCGAAAGGCAACTGGACTTGCTTGAAGTTCTTGAGGACGTTTCGCCTCTCATCCAAAAATCTTCTTCACTTCTGAGGCACTTACAGAATACCATGACCTGGCTGACTGAGAGTCTTCACAGACATTCAGGTAATAACACATTTATTAACATCATGGACACTGTCTGTCACTATCTGGGGTCACTTTCTCCTACAGAATGGATGTCTCTGAGACTTCAGAGTCTGCGCTTTGTTATTCCAATGCTGAGAGAAAAATCGGTCATGTTCAAAAATACGGATGGAATATATGATTTAAAAAAAAACATTTATTTTGAAGGGCAACCTTCCATTTTCCACCCGTTTATTAAAACAAAGGGAGAAATTCAAAACGCAGCTGCATCTGAGCTAATCCCCTGCGTCCTCCATCTCACCTCCACCTGGGCGCTCTGAAAACTAGCTTCTGTCCCGGAATAAATGTCTCGTTTTATGGCTGTGCTGTTTGCAAAGCTCCTTTTTACAGTTTGTTTGGCTAAGCATTCGTTGCTGTTGAGTTTGTGCATATAACAGCGGCTTTGTCTGTAAAAACAAAACTTTATGTGAGTTTTTCTTTGTGTTTTGTTTTTTTAAATGATAGCTGAAAAGAGGGCCATAACTTTTTCACGTGTTTTCCAGGAAAAACTCATTAAAGGGAGGTGGGATGAGCATGTGATGAGGATACACAATACCAAAGACTGCACAGAAGAGATACACGCAACTAAAAAAAAAGATTTTGGTGTGTGTGTGCTGGTTTATTTACAAAGGGAACATGAGCAACTACTGTAAAAAATAAAAAGAGAGGGGAACTTGCTTAATTTATAACCATTCTGTAGTCCAGGCCTTTATTAAAAACTCTCATTTCTGAAAGCAGGAACGTTGAGTTTAATTATTTTTGCAATTATAGTGCAGCTTTCGAAATACCTGTGGCGTGGAAAGAGTTTGTTCGGGAATTTTGTTTTTTGGAATATCAGTTTTAAAACTATGAAAAGCATGGCAGATAAATACAAGAAAACGGTGATTCCCAGCAGGATGTTGAAACGAGTACATACTCGAGAACAGTGTGCATATTATCACACTTTTTAGCTAGCACGCCAGCGGCATGACCGCAGGGATGGCTCTCCCTTAGTAACTCTTGGATGTACCGGCTCAAACTTTGGTACAGACATTTTAAACCGGATTCCATGGCAAGTTGGGAGTTAATAAGCATTTTCTATGCAGTTGTATCACACACGTACACATATTGTTTAATCAAACATGACTGAAAGAATTTTGACCCTGCAAAAGCATGGACACCCATTAAAAGGTCTTTTTTTTTTTTTTGTGCCACAAAATGTGGCCTTTTCCACTGTTGGTGTTGTTTTTGTCTGCGGACAGTGAACAATCCAGAACAAGTGAATGAATATTGCTGAAAATGTATTTATTTCTTCAAGCCGAGATGCTCTGCAAATAACATCTAAAGTGCAATCAGTACAATAAGAAGATGGAAAGAAATATTCGAAGCTGTGAAGAAATCTTATGTGCTCATTAACTACACATAAAAGTGTGACAAAATCCAAATTTATTGTCTCTGTGTGTCACTGCCTAATAGGTGGTGGCAGACAATAAACTGCTGTTCAACTGGATTATACAATAACTTCAAAAGACTGTCTAATGACAAGTATACAGTGTGTATCTTGACCAATACACCCTGTTCCCAGATGTATTCCGTTTCTTCATGGTGATTACATATTAATTTCCCTCAGCCATGTGTTAAAACAAGTGGATAGCCAACGAACATTGGCCCCTTGTAACTGAAACTCACTGAAGCCGATCTGAATTACACTGGCTTGATGAATCATTGATGTTTAAGTGTGTTTAAACCGTGCATGGGAAGAGCTCGAAGACAACTCCAGCTCTCGGTTAGATATTAAGTTTATATGCTGCTCCTCCGTTTAGATATTCAATTAATTTTTTGGGACTACCCACCCTCATGTTTCGATTTTCTCTTTGCCCACTCGATCACGTCTTTCACACCAAAGATGATTGTTTTCACCGATATATCACTGGGGAGTTTCGGTCATGTCAGATGGGTTAATGAGTAACACCCCACGAGGCTGATAACAACACATACAATTGATAGCCTCAATAAGCCTTCCTGTCATAAAAACTGCGCTGGCGACTTAACTCTCCCCCAGGCTAGAGACGTGAGGATGATCGACAGCAAGTGGACTAGGCCGGGCACGTTTTTGTTCAAACATGTGCGGCTCAGCCTTACTGCCAAAGGAAGGTAATGTTCACGATGCCTACTCTTCCACAGCGTCCACCAAAAATTTACTGTAAGTTTAATTGAGTCACTAAATTACAGTGATAAGAATGGGATTGTATACTGGACTTTGCTATGCCAATAAAAGAATCTTATAAAAACGACTTTGATAAATGGATCATCTGCAGGTTTACAGAAATGGAAAATTACTTTCCTGGTCTTTCATAACAATTAAAACCGTAAGACAAACTCACTAATATCCTTTTCCCGTATTGTGGGCATTTCCCTCCTTCATCCTCTCAAACAATGTCTGAATTACAGGCTGCCTTGTGCTGTACTACTTCATGACATTCATACACTTAGTGAATCTGAAATGAAAGTTGGTTTTTATGGTTGGTGAATTATGAAGTAATTATTATATGAGTAAATACAGACAATGTTTAACTGTCCTATGGGAATTTATCCAACATTTTTTCTTAAGCTGGATTTGATATTATCAAATGATATTTGTTCCAGACATCTATTTCAAAATGTCCTTCCAAGGTCCAATTACATATCACAAAGCCCTCTTGAACAATTACATATTTATTTCATAATTACTATTTATTTAAAAAAAACAAAACCTTTAATCATTTTGTACTTTACTATTTTCTCTTCAATCTACTTTAAACTATTACTCCATGAAAGTTCAGATGGGAATATTGTGCTTTTAACTGAACTACATTTATTTGACATACAAAGGGCTTATAAAATATGTGTTGTTATAGATTAAACTATCCAACTGTATATACAGATAGATCTGAAACAATTAGTCAATTAGCTGACTGACAGAAAATGATTTGGCCGCCATTTTGATAACTGTTTAAGTCTTTTTTTCACGCAAAAATGCAAAACATGTCATGATTTCAGCTTCTTAAATATGTGGATTGTCCAACTATTGGCTGGACAAAACAAGTAATGTAGAAGTCACTTTGTAAATGTGTAACTTAAGACCTATTGAGAGATTTCCGATTGTTTCTGACGCTGCTGGTTTATCAGCATTTGTGCGACTATGTTTGTTGTATGTCTTCTATTATTTCTGCACTAATTTCTTCAATGTTGTGCTTGGCTCTGTGTGTGTGTGTGGTACTCCAACACTGAGGGAGCTGTCATTGAACAGCTCGACAATAATTTCCTGAGATCTTCTCTCAGTCCGAAATCATTTTATTTATTTAACAAGATGGAAAACACAAGTCATTAAATGTAACACTGATACATGTTTGAAAATGCATATTACATAACAAACTGTATTAATTTTCAATAAGTGCTTTGACTCCCTTAACTTAAAAGTTGTGTTCAGAATAAATGAAAACAAAACCTCTTGTCCAAAATAAATGCAAACATCTGTTCACTGCCCACACAGCAGCAGCTGGACTTACAGTTCTTTAACAGCAGTATAGCAAAGTCACTGTTAGCTCACCAGCAAACAAATGATTCTGTTCCTTTTGGTATTACAAGCTACACTTTCTACTTCACCAGCAACACTTTCCTTAACAATTCTTTATGTCAAATATAATGAAAAAGACAGGTACAGAACCACAACTGCAGTTTTACGAAGATTTTTTTTTTATAAAATGTAAATGTCAACTTAGGAATTTTAGGCTGCATACTAACTAAGAAATTACATGAAATTGAGCTGCATATTGTCTATTCTAACTTATTTACACTAGTAATATTAAAAGTGTCATGCTGTAGTTTGTGAGTAAATAGCTACATAATGTCATATGTATGGTGAATTTTAACCCTGTTAACTATGAAAACAGGTGAATTACTGGCATTATTTAAATGCTTTTATGAGTTGCAATAAATACTCAACTTCAAAACAAAATGTTGCTTCCTTCAAGGTTTCTCCACACAAGTTTTAATTTTCTATGCAGGGGAAAGCTCAGTGTATCAGCCCAGCAAAATGAAGACAGGTCATCTCACGTCCAGGTTAGGATTTGGCAGCTCCCTTTGACACAGCCAAGCCGATGAGTCCCGCTAAACCGGCCACGCCAAGACCGATTCCCCCGACGATTGCCATGCCAACCAAGCCGTCTAGATGACAATAGGTGAATGTTAGGATGGAGATTTATTCACCTTAAAACATGGTCAGGTACAACACAAACAAATTCTATCATCTAATTACAACTCAGATGTATTCAGGGAGAGCTTTATTCACTTCTACCTTTCTTTAAAGCCTTGTCGATGAGTTTCTCCAGCTCCAGAGCCTGCTTGTTCCCGGGCTCGTTCTTAAGAAGAGACCGGATGTACTTCAGGGCTTTTTCATATTCCTGGAAGAAGAACAGAAGGGAGGGGAAAAAGAAAGTACTCTCAGATGTTTAATAATATGTTAAGGCCGCATTTAAAAAATGCTTTTTAAAAAAAAAAATTACTCTCTACGAATTAACACAAATAATATGAAGCTCAAATGATGACAAATGCTTTCAGCTAGAAAATCCCACATATCTAACAGTGTTAGAATTGTCATGACGTTGGGAATGACACTAACTTTGAGTCTGTAGTTGGCCACTGCAAGGTAGAACAAGAAGTCCCGGGGGTCCTCCTTGGATGCTTTTTGAACAAGCTCTACAAGGCATCAAAAAAATGACTCAAATCATTCAAACTAATGCATTACAGCAATCCTCACTTTGCAGAAAGTGAAGCTGCCATGTCCCTTGTCTGATTATTTCTTATTGAAACCCTGTCTGACATTCAACAATCTTAGATTTATAGTAATGGCAGTAATAGGAACAAGAGCTTGACCTATAAATTTTCAATGTTACCACACTATCTTATCTTATCATAGATAGATCAGAATTGCAGCATACTGCATGTTTGCTGATATGTTATAAGAAATTGCTATACGGAAATACCAAAAATATGTTTAAAGGTAATTTATAATCAGTGTAACCTTTGCAAAGTTTGTCCACCCTTATGTTCTTTTTTCAGATGTAAAATGTACCAGTGTGTATCACAATTCTTTAAGAACCAAATTTAAAGGAACTTTATCAAAAGTGTTTGATCACATTGTAGGTTTATAGTGGGACCAATTATCATCCAATATGGTGTATGCTTTGATTTTTTTTTATTTTATTTCGAAAAATAGGGGGTATTATGTAGCTTTGAAACTAAAAATATAATAACAAGAACATATATTGCTTTAACTTACCGTCCAAGAGGACAATCCCCTTCTTGATGTCCTCTGAGTACTTACTCCTGATCAGACACCAGGCATATTCAAACTTTGTTTCTTTGGAGACAGCTCCCTTCACCAGCTCACTGTTGTATTTCTTCTCAAATTTCTGCCACAACACAAGCAAATATCGTCCGACACGAGCGCAGAGTTGAATCACTGTAATGTCTAACTAAACACATTTTAATTACTGTTTGCTTCCACTCCCAAAGTGCTTTCAGCATCGTTTATATATTGTTCTATCGGCGAAAATAACAAAAACAACGTGACTAGTTTTTCCATCAAAAACACAGTTAGCATTAGCTAGCTAACTGACGCAACAGAGTACGCCTCGTACATGTCGCATTTTCAATAAAGTTTCAGCTTTTGCCAACTAGACAGATGTTATGAAGAAGACAGTGCGAGTCTCGTCTCTATCGTGGGTTTAAATGTATGTTTGGTTGGAAAGAAGAGGTTTAACAAAGTCAAAACTTACTAAAAGGTCTTCAGGAGCTACCACATCACTCAGTACAGCCTCCATGTTTCCGGAAACAGCTTTCGGGCCCGCCCACCTTTATCACGCGACATAATAGTGCTTACGTTGTCTTTACGTCGTTTAGTTATGTGTCTGTTTCGTAATAATAACAGTAATAATAATGACGCACGGAAAAAATTACACACAAGTTAAGGGGGAAAAAAAAGAAGCTTTATTGCATTATGTGAGAATTTATACCAACTTTTCAGTGTAATTTGCTATAAAACAACTCAAAGGACGATGTCAAATGTACAAAATACTTTACACTCTACAGTAAGATCAGTGAAATTAATGTCGTCTAAGGAGGCTGCTGATGCATTCTTAGTTCTGGGCAAGGTGTGCCGGGGAAAAGGCCAGAGGCAAAAGTTCACTGAGGCTGGTTTCTTTGTATGAGCCGTCTGGCTTGGTCAAGTACACAGTCCAGTCTGATCCAAACTGGCGAGAGAGAGAGAGAAATGCACAATAGTGAAGGAGAAAAAAGCAACACGCGAGACAGGTAGACTGGATTTATATGGCAGGGTTCTGCAGGGTTCACCAAGTTTGATTCAAGACTTTTTAAGACCATTTTCCCTCCGCATAGAGTGCAAATTCATTCCTGTTTCGTGGTCATTCTGGCCAGAATATGAAAGGATGATGGAAACTCGTAGAGGTAGTGTTGCCTCATTACATCACAGTTTTTCAATACTTCACAAGAATCTACTGTATTACAATAATTCCTAATGAACTCGAACTGGAGACGGAAAAAGGGCAGAAAATAGATGGATGGATTAACTAAAAATCATCAATTCTTTTAAGTTAATTTAAGTTTTTGCACAAGCCGTCACTTGCCCATTATGAGACAATGAGCTTCCCAGCACCCGTAGCTGACAGTGCATGCGTGTAACGCCTCACGACAGCCCAGAATCACAGGAAAAAATGTTTTGTAACGAACATTACTGCCTACGACAGGCAAGAGAACGTATTTAAGACTTTTTAAAAATTAAATTCAGGACTTTTTAATGACTTCTAAGGCATTTTTTTTTTTTAGGGAACTAAATCCAAAACTTTTCAAAACTTTTCAAGATATGCAGAAACCCTGTACTGACACTGACATCACTTAATGTACACCACTTAGGCAACCCAAAAAAATATCTCAATTTTGATATTTAGATTCTTCATTTTGTATTTATTCTATTAATTATTAAATTGTATTTTTTTTTTTTTTTACATAAAAGTTGTCAAATAGGGGTTAACTGATGCAATCATTATATAAAGTGTCAATGTGTGTAAGTTTCTAAATGCAGAATGTAAACTCCCAACATGTTGCTAAAACTCCACGATTTCTCTGTAAAAAATACAGAGGACAATGACCTCAGTGTCCTATAGTTACAGTCTTGGCTACAATATGCAGAATAAATGTCTCACATTATATTTGACTCAACAGGAACAAGATGTGCTATTAACAATTAGTTTTATGATCTTTTTTTTTTTTTTTTAAAGCTAATCCAAATACAGCACAGAGAACATAGGTAAAAAATTATTGATTGAGTTACTGTTATTTAAATTACGGGATTCAACACCTTCTAAACCACTTAGAGTTTTATTAAGAAAAACACAAGAAAATCATATTCATACAGAATACCTTGTCTCGCCCATTATGAGACAATGAGCTTCCCAGCACCGACAGTGCATTGTTTTGTAATCGAACATTACTGCCCAGCGACAGAGAAGCGTGTAAGACTTTTAAAAATTAAATTCAGGACTTTTTAATGACTTAGGAACTAAATCCAAAACTTTTCAAAACTTTTCAAGATATGCAGAAACCCTGTACTGACACTGACATCACTTAATGTACACCACTTAGGCAACCCAAAAAAATATCTCAATTTTGATATTTAGATTCTTCATTTTGTATTTATTCTATTAATTATTAAATTGTATTTTTTTGTGAATTCCATTTCCTAACGCAAAGCTATTTTTTTACATAAAAGTTGTCAAATAGGGGTTAACTGATGCAATCATTATATAAAGTGTCAATGTGTGTAAGTTTCTAAATGCAGAATGTAAACTCCCAACATGTTGCTAAAACTCCACGATTTCTCTGTAAAAAATACAGAGGACAATGACCTCAGTGTCCTATAGTTACAGTCTTGGCTACAATATGCAGAATAAATGTCTCACATTATATTTGACTCAACAGGAACAAGATGTGCTCTGAAACCAAGGCGTTAACAATTAGTTTTGCGATCTTAATCAGTTTTTTTTTTTTTTTTAAAGCTAATCCAAATACAGCACAGAGAACATAGGTAAAAAATTATTGATTGAGTTACTGTTATTTAAATTACGGGATTCAACACCTTCTAAACCACTTAGAGTTTTATTATGATAGCAAGAAAAACACAAGAAAATCATATTCATACAGAATACCTTGTCTCAAAAAGACAATTTAATTTACTGATCCAAGCCAGTCCATCTCTATAAGGAAGTTATACAATTTTATACTGCTAGTTTATTGGTAGTGTTTGACATGCCTATAAAATACAGTTGCTCCTGATTTATATATAACCACTTATTGCTACAATAACCAAAGATGTCTTTGGCAGGGCAGAGTTAATGTTCCTGGTTTATATACACTACAAGAATTTACATGCATTCTAGCCCTTATTTTCTTAAAATAGTTAAAAAATTTGCATTGTTTCAAATGCAAATCAATTTATTTCATGTGTTTTCTAAAAAAATCTATTTTTCTTTTTTCTACCGCAGCTTTGTCTTATTCTTAGTCTTTCAAAATACACTCATTTCTAGAAAATTCTGGAGACAACCTGATTTATATTGGCGACAAGTTAAAATACTCTTACTGCATTGGCAGATTTTTTTTTTTTACTTCTTTTACTTCTTTTAAGAAAATAAGGGTCAGAGTGCAATATAGACAGAAATAACTTCTTATAACTATAATCTGGGAGGTTTTTGCATTGCATCATGTACGGATCACAGCATAATGACTGTCTATACCGGTCATAAAAGAGTTATCTCACCTCCATAAGAACCTGTCGACATGCTCCACACGGCCCAACAAAATGGTCTTTGATATCACTACATGGAGGAGAGGAGAGGATGAATGCGTAGGAATACGGGGCCGTATGGAGCTCTTAATGTGTCGTCAGTGTCACTGTGCTGAGTCTCACCACGTCACAGCGATGGCCCTGAACTGTCTGTGTCCTTCCCCCACGGCCCTCTGGATGGCCGTCCGCTCAGCACACACCGTTAGACCGTAGGAGGCATTCTCCACGTTACAGCCTCAAAACACAGAGAAATATTTACGCTCACTCAAGTATTCACATCCTTTACAAACTGACTCGTTCTTGATTTTAGAACTTTTATTTTGTGCGTTGTAAACTTCAATTTCCTTGTTTTATATATTGTGTGTGTATATATATATATATATATATATTCTCCCTCTTAACTTTCTAATTTGTAAATCACATTTTAATTTCTGTAAAGATTGTTTGCCTACTTTATAAAGTAACAAGACCGTCATGTAGAAATACTCCATTACAAGTTAAAGTACTTATAATGCAGTAGAGTGGCCATTCTATTACTTACTGTATATTACTTTATTATTACTGATGAATTTGTCTGTGAGCAGCATTTTAGTAGCATGGCTGGTCTAGGTGGAGCTAATTTTCACTGTTTTATATACTTTTGGGTAGTTTAATTTAACTTATAACAATGCGTCATACTTCATACTTTATCCTCAGATAAAATAAGCTACGATAAAATAAAGTTTTATGTATAGTTATAGATTAATAACTTAAAAAACTAGAATACTACATACATTGTGAGCATATACTATATAGACACAGTGAAGCATAAAAACAATAATAGGGTACTAAGATAAGATACTATGTACATCAACATAACTAGCAACTACAAAGTGTGTTTAAACAAAAAATGTTACAAGGAAGTTGTAAAAAAATAAATACAAAAATTGCACTTGAGGAATTGGAATTGGGTGCTAGGTACAAAGTTTATTGTGTCTGTAGATAGTGTTAGAAGCATGAAATACAGTTGTTATCTTTATTATTATTATTATTATTATTACTATTACTATTATTATTATTATTACATCGCAATTTAAAAATACACAACTACAATTAGAAGTTCTGCTTTCAAAACCTTACTAAAGGAAAAATACAGACGCATAATATAAAAAATATTCATTTAGATCACATATTCTCTGCCCTACTTTATGTGTTGTTTGCAGTGTAACCCATAACGCTGAATTGTATTTTTGAATGAACATGTTTAATCTGCAAAGTAAGTAGTAGCTTTAGCTGTACAATTATTGCAGTGGAGTAAAAGGTACATTATTTATTTAAGTAGACGTCCAAAGTAGCATAAAATGAAAGAAATCAAATTGTACTCAGGCACACTAGGCCTACTTGGATAAATGTATCTTTATTCTATCACCACCGCACTTTTCAGCTAGTTGTGGGAGGCGGGCCTGAAAGAAAGGGGATGGGGGGGCACCTGTTGCGTTACTACCTGTGATTATAGCGCCATCTGCTGTTAGTATGGCAGCACCGACGGGGAACCGGCTGTACGGGCAGTACGCCCTGTCCCGGGCCTGCAGGCACTGGGAAACGAGCTCTTTAACTTTATCTGCACACAACAGCAACAAACCAGGACTTAAAAAAAACAAAAAAAACAAGGTCAGTCAACTGTGATTGAAAGAGGTTTGCGACGAGGGACATGTTTAGAGGCTGTCGGAGCGCGCGACAGAGACGCGGACTTGCCTGTCATCGCAGACGGAGGCGGTTCGCGGGTTCCGGCACTGTGCTGCTGCAGCTGCGCCGTCGCGTGGCAAACGAGCGTGCGGCGGTCCCCGTTCACGTTTCCGCCTCGACCCTCAGTCAGGATACCGGCTTCGCTGACGGCCGACGGACAAGGGCGAGAACCCCCCCGGCCGGGACCGCGACAGCTGCATGCGCATTGTTTACCCGCACGCCATTGGCCGGACGCGGGGCGGCGTCACCGACCAGTTCGGGACTGTCTTGACCAGTTGGGACCTGGTTTGTCAGAATTTCTCGCGAGAACAACCGACTTTCTAATAAGCAAACTTCAGTAAGTTAACGACTCGCCACGATCCGTCAACTCATTTGTGCACAGAGGTGAAATGGCACAATAATGTAAACAATATGTACGTTTATCTATATATTTGTTTTACATGTATTACAAGCTTTAATCCACATATTTAAAATAAAGGAGATTTTTTCGATCAATATATTACATACAATCAATAAATAAGACATTATAGACAAAAAACCCCCATCAATAATACATAGTCTTTAGCTAAACTCAACAGTAAACAGTCAAGACCTGCATGAAATGAGAAATTAATCAAAATATTTTGAAAAAGTGGGAAAAAAGGAAGAAGAATGGTGATATTCCATATTTTTCCTCATTGTCAACAAATGTTATGAAAAGAGGGAAACTGATCGGACTAACAAGCATCGCCTGTGTATCCAAAGCCTCATGCAGGTTATTTTTCTGTTTCTCCACAGACGGCCATTGTTGTCCAGAACCTTTAAAAACACACGGGTCAGCCACAGTCCTTGCAACTGGGGAACATGTTTTTGAGCTGATCCCACACACACACACACACACACACACACACGTCATTAGAGCACCAAATGTGTGTGAATCCGCAGCTGAAAACAGACCCCGCAGTTGCATTCCTCGTTCCCGTTTCAGTAGCGTCCGCTTAAAAACTGCAGTGCCCAGCTGTTGTTACGTTTTCAGGAATGGCTTGGGGCTGGTAGGGAAGCTGGCTAGTACTGAGAAACGGAGACTAACAAATTCTCGTTTTGGACTTTTTAATAGGATTTATTGACAATAAGGAAGGTGTGAACTTATGACAGTTGTACCCTTTAACTTCAAATTTCGAAAGAAACTACAAGTCAAACAGATTCTCTGGATCAACATCTATATATTACTATATACGATAATATTCCCACACAACACATTACGATAGAAATACATTAAAAAAAATAAAACTGTAAAGTAACCATCAGCTCCACAATTAAAGTGCATAAAGGAATATATATATATTATATATATATTTTAACATTTTCCTCCTCACAGATAATCATACACGTCAATAAGCATACGGCTGTGCTCCATCCTTGCCTCACACATGCCCATTAAAGTCTCGGTTTGTTGGTGCGGGACTCGCTATCATGTAACACAGCAGCCCTTTGCAGATTCTGGCCAGGACGACCCAAATCACCGAGGTCTCCCACACCGCATTCCAGAAGGCAAATGTGTACAGGGTCATGCTACAGTAGAGGCCATCCGCTGCTGTGGGATCGTAGTTGGGCTGGTAAATTGAAAAGACCCACACATCACCTGCAGGTGCGGGTGAGGGACGGGGGACAGAGACATTTAGTTGTAAATCGTTGTCCTTTTTGGAGGAAAACATTCAGTATTTTTAAATGACAGGATCTAGGCTGTAAAAGAGTTGTCGTGAGTTTGACAAAAAAACAAAAACAACAAAGTGTTTCAGGAAACTTGAGATTTGGTTCTTTTAGAAGTGGCATCACTGATATTTTTCATCCTTACCTGCCAGGATCCACGCAGAGTTCAACAGGCTGATTAAACAAGGCACACAGGCTCTGAAACCCCTGGGCTGCTCCTGTGGCCGAGCTGCGCCCATCTCACAGGGCAGGGTCACAAATGGTATCATCAACAGAGGTATCAGAGCCAGCCCCAACAGGTAGTTGGGTATGTTGGGCTGCTGAGGGCAGTCCTTGAAATACACGACCCCTGTGGAGAGATGGTGGCGAGAGCAAAGTGACAACACGGTTGATGGGGCCGCTGGAGGGCGGTAACGTGGCCATCGTGTTCAAGGAAGAGCATACTGACCGAAGATGATTCGGGCCAGGGTTAGGAAAACCCATCCTACTGTGACTGCAACTAGAGGGGGTAAGATTTTTAAAAATGTCAGATTCAAATTTGTAATGTGATCTTAATTGCATATTTTGTGCCGTGCACATACTGACATACAAACTATGACGCGCTTAAGGTCACAGAAATGTACTTATTTTAGAAACTGAAGATTAAAATTGAACCTTTTGTTGAGAATAATTTTTGTCAAACTGCTGTTTCCAAGGTCAAGAACTCAACCTTTGTAGTTACGCCACTGTGCCATCCCTGTTTATAGACTACTATGCAAGAACCTTTCTAATAATGTAACATAAACTGCTCTGAGAACATGGTTTTTTTATGGCATATCTCATCTGTAATTTTTATTTATTTACTCAGTTGGCAGGTTATTAGCTCCACCTGGCTGAAACAGCTGGAGAGTAATACAATGGCCCTGCAATAAATCCTACCGTCGCGAAGGTTATAATATTCAGGTTCGTTTAAACTGCTTGAAGTGGTGATTTAATGGTCATTTTCTAGAGGCCGAAGTTTGTTCCTGGTCAATTGTATTGCGTTGAGAGGGATCTCTAATACTTTGTCCACCCAAATTTTATCACTCAAGGGTAGATAAATATTAGAAACACCTCTCAGTGTGACACAATACAATTCAATATCACCACAAACCTCGGCCTCCAAAATGGCCATACAGCTGAGAGTGAACGTGGGATTTATTTCAGGACCGTTATATTAGACTGCATTCGTTTTGGTGGGTGTACATACTAAACTGGCAACTTAGTATATATTATTATTTATACTCACCTGATAGTCTCGGGGGTCTGGGTGACGGAGGTTCCAGTTGAAACCTCCATACAGCGCCCACAGTAATTGTCACTGGGCGTCCTGCGGATGGGGCTAAAGAGCAAACCTATGAACTGGTATCATTCTTCCACGGTTTCTACACTTTACGAGGTAGCATGTTAACAGTAGTAACGGTTTGTCTTCGGGAGACTGGAGGAACACATCCCTCTTGTTTTTTGTTTTTTTTTAAGGCATTTCAGCACAATACTGTGCCTCAACCATTAACGCAGACCGAGTAGCCTCAACTGTTGCTACGAGCTGACGCACAAACTACTAAGAACAAAATGCACAAATGTACAAAATAAACACAGCAAACATATTAAATTGCATGAAATTACTCCATAAGCTTAAGCCTACACTGCGAGGAGATCTTTGTTTTCTCATCTTTGTCTTCCATTATTCATAATGATTTCACATATAAAAAATGTATTATAAAAAAACAGGACTGGAATTGGAACTTAGATTTAGGGAGTCATTCGGAATAAAAAACTTACTTTATGTTTAAGGCTAAATACAATAAGGAGGAAATAAATAAGAGAAAGACTAATGTAAAGAAGGCATGGGAGGCATGCATCAAATGCAGGTTGTCCCATTGATCAGATTGTAGGTATTAAATAACATCACTATTATAAATGCAATATTAATCTTGTTTTCATCATTATTCTCTCATATTGCTTTGATACCCAATCCAAAAGTGAAAATGAAGGTGACAGTTGCTGCTGGCACTTAACTTCCGGCTCAAGTACACACAAATCAATAGATCAATATTGCTCAAAACATGAAGCAGTTCTGACAAGAAACGACTGAATTTGAAATTGTATCACTCCTTAATTGAGAGACCAGAGTATTCTTTAAGTAACAGCATGGCCTGCTCAGGTCTACCGCAGATCACCCAGAAATGCGTGACACAGGTTGCACTTGCGGATAAATACATTTTTATGCAATTGTACAAGAAAACACTTGCCTGCCATTGCTTCTGTATAAGCTTCCTCACCCCGAAGGCTTCGTCAAATGACTTCACTGGTCCACTCTTGCGGGCTTACAGGAACAACTGGGGATTTCTACAAGTGGATGTTTTGATAGTGTAGTTGGCTTTAGACAGGACGAGCCTGTCTGTGGGACAGCACATCACGCCTTCCTTAAAGTGTCAACCATGCAAAGAAAGCGAAAGTGCATCCATTACTGAAACTCAAATAAAAGTGAGAACGTTTTGCAGCCATGGCGGATAGTTTGTCAGTCAACGTTTTTACGTTTAAATTGATCCAGAATCAGATTATTAACAAACTGGATGCAACTACATTATATAAGCTCCTCCGTAGTGTTAGACATACATAGCTTCTTTAGGAAATTAAAATTATGCAGTATTAAGAGCTACAACAAGAAGTAACACTGCATACATTAATGTTGCTGAATGCAAGCCAAGCTCATCTAAAACTATCCCTTGAGATTTGGCACAATGGTGCTTTACTTTTATTTGACTGAATTAGAGAGAAAGGCCACAGGAGTGGGTGAGTTGGGTTAATATACACATATTATCAATGTCAGTTTTATGGGCCCCTTTCTGCCCCCTGTTCCAACATCTCTCAGTGCACTGTGTACAGACTTTTGAGGTCCATGACGGTCTGGGGTCTTGGCGCAGTTGCTCTCTTCGCCTGGTTGATAACCAGCCTTGGTTATAAAATGTGCCAGTGAGAAGCAAACCCTCTAACATAACTCTTTTTTTTTGCAAACACATGGGCTTGATTTTCATCCACACTGGAGCTGTGCAATGTGGATGAAAATCATTATCACAATATCACTATAACAAGGACATTGTGTGTTCCACTGTTTTGCATTACATGAGACCATTTTTGTTATTTTTTGTAGGCATAGTTGTAATGATGGCACATTTTTTTTCACATTCCTCATCTCCGTGATGCTTTAAACAAACCATGTACAGCATATGAGCCCAGTAATTCAAACCTCATACCTCAACCGGTTGGTTAGTTACCGTGTCTTTGGTAGACAAAGCTCTTATGAGGCCGTCCTGTGGGCAAAGCCTCTCTCTCGTGTTAGCAAAAGCCCATAAATAGAAAAAAAAAAAAAAACCAAACTGATATCATCAGCAGCAGGTATCAAAGGGCATCCAACTGCACAACAGAGCCTGCTGGACACACACACTCACACACCCGTCTTTGAACTTCTTCCCTACCCCCATCACAACTAAAGTCCAAATACCAACCCTTACCTATCCCAAACCTAATTCTAAACTGAACCCTAAAACCAACTCTTAACCCTTACCCACACCACACACACACACACACACACAACAAATACACACACACACACTCACACGCACACACAAAATCAGTTTACAGGCAGCCACATCAATACTTGGCCTTTGTTCCCTTTCTCCTTCCTGCTGTACCTGTCACCGATTGTGTTTGACTTTCACCGTGTGAGAGGGCGAGCTGTCAGTTGTGAGCTTCTCACTCTCATTCGCCCTCCTTTTTTTTTTTTCTTTCATCCTCTTTTCATTTGACTTCCCTCCGACTTTAAGAAGAAGGTCGGGCACTCACAGTGAGAGCAGAATAGTAGAGGGAGCAGTAATTAAGAGAAGAAAGGTAAAACCATGTGTTGTACGGGGAAGTGCGCCCGCCTGGTGGGCCTGGTCCTGCTGCCTTCAGCCTTCATCTGCATGATCGCCAACTTGCTGCTGTTCTTCCCCGACGGCAAGAGTCTGGAAAATGATCAGATCTCCCTCCAGGTCTGGCTCATGGGGGGGCTCATTGGAGGAGGCCTCTTTGTGAGTAATGGATTATGAGCTGTGTACATCTACAGAGTCTGGTTGGATGTTTTATTGTTTGTTTTATTGGGTTTTTTCGGCCATTTTCTTAGCCTTGTGTAAACCTGTAAAATTTCATTGCTTGCTTTTATTGAATTTTATTGAGTATTATTATTTTTGGGGAATAACTGTGGGACTATTTTTAGAAGTATAACAGAATTTTGTCAATGAATTGTATTTCATCAGATCATTTTTGGTTTCATCCACTATAATTTTTGTTCGGATCTTTCTTTTTACTGCCCAATGTGGGTTTTGACTGTGGACAATAATAATTTTACAGCCAGATTCTCCCTAATTTAGATACCTCTTAAACTGTACCTGTGTCAGTGGTGGGTCTTTATTTAAAAGGTGTGTTGAGCCGTCAAGCAAAGTCATAACTGACAAAACTTTATTTAAATTCTAGTGCAGATCATTAATTATCTAGAAATAAGAAAAAATTTCAGGCTGAACCACAGGGAAACATGAATGGATGTATATGCAGGATATGAAGAATTTTCCATTTGTTGTAGTTGGGCAGTCATACAAAAAAAAATAAAGCATCAGATAAAAAATAAAGTACATTAACTCAAGTAAAATTCTAAGGTACTTGTACATTTTTCTTGAGTATTCCCACAGGTAAACTCTGACACCACTGAACGTTCAGTGATAAAAACACTGTCTGATCTCCTGTAGTTCATCAGATAGGACAAAAACACACAAATACATGGTTATGCAAGTTTCCACCTACACTATCTCGACACTTTAACGGTTGACAAGGACAATAAATAATAACCTTTGAGTCTTGTAGAGGGACACACCTTTATCGCCGCGATATTACAGTTTGGAACAGTGACAAGGACATTTGCCCTCTTGCCTTTCCCACCTCTATCTATGTGGATGTCACTGCCCGCTGGGACGAGTGAGCAAAACTCGATTCAGGATTCACAAATATTTGGTTTAAGAGATAAGAAACCACACACACAGACACACACATGTAAATGCAAACGTGTGGCATAGAGGTGGGCTCATGCACAACAACAAACCTACATATTAAACGCTTTTGAGAAGCTCAGGCTCGCATTTAAAACACTCAAAATGGTTTATTTGCATGAGATACTCTTCACGCAAACTGAACCCCTTGATAAACGAGGCAACATCTTCCACTTTCAACTTTGCAGATGCTGTGCCCGAGCTGTTCAGCTATCAGGGCCGGGGGCAAGGGTTGCTGCGGAACAGGTTGCTGTGGCAACCGTTGCCGGGTGAGTGAAGTAATTTGAAAGATTTTAAATATACACATCGTTGTAGGACTAATAATGATGGGCAGTAAAGATGCAAAAGGACCAAAGGACAAACTAGAACCATGTGTACTTTATCAGCAATACACCATATGGACAGTGTACACGTTATTATATTTATTGTATGGAAGTAGGCTAGGTTTTCAGTGTACTTCCACTTTTTTAAAATAACTATTTAAAGTCATTAAGTTTTGCTAAATAAAGTAGAGCTCTTTAAAAAACCTGATTCAGTAATTCTACTGTTTTCATTACTGCGTTTGATCAAGACACCACTTTTATCTTATTCAACTAAGCACGTAAGTCAAGTCAAGTCAAGTCAAAGTCAAAGGTATTTGTGAGGCCCTCGGTCACATGAGCAACTTCAAAGGATGCCATAGGCCCACATTAGAAAGAAAACATTGACTGGTGGAAAAAAAAGAATCAATCGGAAAAGAGCAAAAACTGGATAAAGCTCCCAGTACAGTCATCCCTTTCTAGGGCCAATGGATGCCAGTAATGTCCATTATTAGCACCTACGCTCAGGCAGGACAAGACAGCCAAATGATGATGCTGCGTGTTCCATCTTTTCCCCCCCCAGATGTTGAACTCGGTGTTCTCCTCTGCTTTCGGCCTGGTTGGAGCGATCTATTGCACCAGTGTGGCCTCAGCAGCTCTGGCTATTGGACCCAAGTGTATGGTGGAAAATGGCATGTGGGAATACCCTTTCGACGACCTCGGCACGTGAGTGCGCCTCACATCATCGTACATTTAGGTGTGCTTTTTCTAGGCGTGCTCTGCGGTGCAACAGTAGAATAACTCCTGCTGCTACCAGAGCTGCGGCAAATATTCTGCAGCCTTGAACAGACAATAAACTCTCACATCTCCCCTTGCAGTTCCTCCTTACTCTTTCAGGTATGCTGCTGTGTATCTGCTCTTCTCTGTTATCTCTGTGTTATCTTCTCACCAACTCTACGTAACTTACTTGTCTTTCTTTGTGAACAGTTTTAGCTCTTTATAAAGAACTATAAATGTCATATTCTTAAAATCCAGTA
Source organism: Xiphias gladius (assembly GCF_016859285.1). Classification (NCBI taxonomy): domain Eukaryota; kingdom Metazoa; phylum Chordata; class Actinopteri; order Istiophoriformes; family Xiphiidae; genus Xiphias; species Xiphias gladius. The sequence continues at coordinate 12,755,283 of NC_053411.1, forward strand.
GGTGGCGGACCGAACCAGCCCTTTCTGTCCTTATCCTTTGCAGCTTCTGTTGGAAAATCCGTTGTAATGACCCTGGGAATTCAGACTAAGCAACCACTCTACTTCACAGGCTTGTTGTCCTTTAAAGATTTTGTTTTCATGTGTGAAAAACAATAACGTTAAACTGTAGGCCTACTAATGATAGGAGGGAAGTCCTTTTTATATTTTGATCAGAGGTCCTGTTAAACTACAGTTTGTGGTCATTGGCTTGGTCAGTTGAGAAATACTCATTCCAGGACATATTTTAGCAAGAATGCCGCTGCGATGACGTGATTGGCTCCGCTGGAGCATTTTACAAGCTCGGGCCGGTAAAACTGAATCGCCTGACAGAAGAAGCCCATCAGACGATTGGGACAGCGGTTAATAAATATGAGCATGTTGTTTATATGTAGGCTATTGATGTCCATGAAGACAGCAGGAAGGGAACCAAGTTTGATTGCACAATGCAAGTGGGATATTAATATTCAACCTCAGCTTCAACTTCTACCAGCAAACCTCAGTTTCCCCTTTATTGTTTCTGTTTTTCTTCTGCGTTCTCGGCTATGATGATCTCCTTTTATTTACCGTCTTTTCTACTAAACATGCAGTGAATAGACATTAATTGAAGCTGTCCTCTATATACCCAGCGCTACCCAAACAATGATCGATCGCTGGAGAATGAATGAGCAACATATTTGCTCATTCCGGCTTTCTAAAAGTGAGGATTTGCTGTTTTTATCTGTTTTATATCATTGTAAATTGAATATCTCTAGGTTTTTACTGTTTGTCGGACAAAATAAGGAATTTGAAAACATCACCACTTACCCTGGGACATTGTGATGGGTATTTTTCACCACTTTCTGGCCTCTTATAGACTAAATGAAGTATTGATCAATTGAAAAAATAATATACAGATGAAATGATAATTAAAAACGATTGTTGGTTGGTAGCCATGATCTCCAGCACATAAAGAATTCTATCTATTAGTGTTGTCAGTTTGCATCGTATTGAACTTACGTCTTTCCCCTTAAAACCATCTCTATTTTAGACAAATAACTGTAAGAGCTAAAATAAACTAGCCGGCTGCCATGGCTAGCAGCTGGTTAGATTATCGTAGCACAAAGACTGAAAAAGCTCACCTGGCTATGTCCAAAATAACAAAATCCTCATAATGTGTCGTTTTACGCCTCAGTTTTGGTACGGATTAAACAAACAAGATATAACATGTCAATTAATGACCCTTAGAGGTGCTGTCAGGCTGATGTTGTTACTTTGGACAGAGAAAGGGCATATTTCCCAAAAATGTCAAACTACCCCTTTAATTTTCCACTGTTAATCATTTTGCAAGGGTGAGTGCCACTTTTCTCCAACGAAACTCTCGATATTTCCATCAAGAACTTTACTCAGTTCCTCTCCTTCCTACTTTCCATGTGCTTTTTCTCTCCCTTCCTTTTTTTTTTTTTCCATTTACATCCTTACTGACACATTTTTCCTAAACTCAGTCATCACAGCATTTTCTTCCTGCACCCCAAACTTGGCCTACTTCACGAGTATTTTCATTAATGCTGTGTGTGTCCTGTGCAAAGCTCAGGCTCTTACTGTCGTTCTCCCTCGCAGGGGTAATGGCAGCTACCTTGTAAACCAGACCCTGTGGACAAACTGTGTATACCCTCACAATGCAGTGATGTGGCACGTCGTTCTGTTCTCCATTCTGCTGTCCATGGGTGTGCTGCAGTTGGTGCTCTGCGGCATCCAGGTGGTCAACGGCTGCTTGGGATGCATCTGCGGGGACTGTCGCGACAGCAAAGATGTAGGTGAACAAATCCTTAAAAAAAAAAAAAACAGCTCAGATATCCGAAAGTAAAGTTAGGAGAGGAGCAGAGGACGCATGCAGTTCTTTGAAATCACACAGTGTGTTTTTTTAACTGGATTTCTGAGCCCAACCTGTCATGAAATCTAGGGGGAGGCCATCAAATTTTAAACAATTTTATCAAACAGGACCACGCCAACGTGAGCCACCATGTCCTGTACTGACTGGTCTGGTTGCAGGAAGTGAGCCAGCTACCTTAGCAGCGTAACGCGTGATTTTTTCCTTACAGCAGCTTCCCACTATGCTGCTTTAGTCGCTGGTGGGTGGATTTTGTTACCTGAACAGAGCCGTGCTGGCTGATTCGATTCTTTGTGCTAAGATAGCCAAACTGGCTGCTGGTGAAGCTTCAATCCAGCATACAGCCACGAGAGTGGTATCAGTCTTCTCCTCTAAGTCTGTGCAAGAGAGCACAGCACGCATATCATTTCCCAAAATGTAAAACTATCCTTGAAAGAATTAACAGCTTAATTCACTGCAATATGACTGTAAACACTTAAAAATCCAAAGTCAGACACAAAGCTCTAAAGCCCTAGATGTCATCAAGATTCAATAACTGGACTTGCTTTAAAAGAAAAATTATACAACTTTTTTTTATGTTCCGGAAACTGCTCAGGATGCTTCTTCTTTTGAAGGTCATCATTTTTAGATCTGTTGAAAGGTATACTAAAAATAAACATGACTGATTCCTTGCATGTACAATAATGGTACAATAAGTAAACTAACAGCTTGGCAGGAAAAGTGAAACAAATGTGAATTTTGCAAATGTAAATGTAAATGCATACGTTGAAGATTGAGCTCAGATTTAGCGCATGGTTGAACAGATGGTGATGATTGTTTTACAAAGGTTTTTGCCAACGTTGCGGACTTGCGCGGATGTAAACACCTAAGTAAGGTAATTATAGAGGCATAAACAATGAAGGTGACATAAGTTGACTTGAAAGACACTGAATTTACTGCAAAGGATTCACCACCACTGTAGTATCCAAAACATTTAGCATCGTGCTACACTGGCAAGATTTCTCTGGAAATGTAGACACATCAACAAATGCCTACACATTAACATGATGCTCACATTTATTTACAGCCCGGTTAGTCATCTGAGAACTTGCTTCCTGTCCAAAACATCACATAAACATGTGACCTCTGTCCTCTTACAGGATGAAGGTGGATTGTGAAAGTGAAGAAGATCACCCTGCTGTAACCTGCGTTCACATACGACCCTGTGAGGCATGTTGAGATTTCCGTTTGACGACATCTTTTTGAAATATGTCAAATCCTTACTCCATTAATGTGCGAATTTCCTTCCTGCTGAGGGTCTGTGTTGTATTGCTTGACTTTCTTTGGTCGAATTCTACATTGACATCAGGTGAATGTGACGACACAATGAGAACTGATGAATTTGAAAAAATATTTTAAACAATATTTACTATTTTTTTAACGATTGGATTTCTGTATCATTAGTGAAAGTCATTTTAACTTAAGCTATATCGGTTCTGTCTGATTGTCAACATTAAAAATTTATTTTCTCGAGTTTTTATGTGAACTTTGCTGCTGTCGTCAAGTTGCTTTCCTCTCTCTCTCTTTCTCTCTCTCACACACACACACACACACACACACACACACTGATTATTACAGAACCCTCTGCTCCAACTGTGCCATTGACTAACTTCTGAATGATCACTGTGAGGATCTCTGTCAGCCATGCTGTGCTTACGCAGCCAGACAGCCAGATCTAACAGGATTGGTGTGCGCTGAGACAGTGTCAAAGGTCAGACGCCCCCTGTGGACACTGGGAACACTGCAGCTGCATAAACAGTACACAATCCGTACCGGTGCCTGTTTGCATAGGTGCAGGTTAAGCCCATAATCTTTTGTTGCCATGGAGAGACTTCGTGGTAATTGTTACCTAACTTTCAAGTTAAAAGCCTGTTGCAGAGCTGCACCTAGGTAAATATAGACACAGTCTCCTGGGAGCCACCAAATAACCCAAAGCTCTGCAGCTCAACGCTAAAGCCAAGCCTCCTTGGCAGTGTGGATAAATACATTTACGCCTGACTCAGTGGCCCGATTGCCTCATTAATAATGTTTACGGAACATTTTTCACTCTTCTCTATTAACAGCTTATGCCAGGATGAGATCTGTGTGTGTCACCATTTGAATCAGATTTCTGTGTGCTTTGGCTCGGAAACAAAACAATCTGCTGCAAATTTCAAGTGTAAAATTATTTATGACTGTTCCCGTGTTCACATACTTTCAGGGAAATTATGTAGCTGTGGAAATAAGGCCTGTGCCCAGCAGCATGACCATCTTAGCTAACTGATTGGCCGGCGTTATACACAGCCCAAAGTGAGGAAGGAGCATAAGTGAGAAGAATCTGGAATAAAAGAATGGTGGGACAAAGGGAGGAAAACGGGAAGGGGGCCCGTTCTCAGCCAGTTCTCATGCAAATCGTAGCCACTCTGAAAGGATCCAGAGAGGCAGAGAAAGTGCTATTTAATGGTGAGCTGGACAAACACCGATGCAAGTGCACACATGCTCTGAGGGAGACTGAAAAGAGAGGGAAAGGTTCCCAAAAAACAGAGAGGAGAGGGACAAGAAAGAATACAACGGGTCAAAAAGACAAAATTCCTCCGCTATATCTATCTTGTGCACTCACTTGGACCCTGTGGTGAGACCATCACTTAGAAATGTACCCCCTTTTCCAAAAATGAGTCCCTCCTCCCTGCTTTAGCCGCTCTTTTAAGGCTTGACTGACATAACAAAGCGAAGGCAAAAGCGAAACAGGACACTGAAGCAGAACTGGCCAGTGTGGACTGTAATACCTTTTGGACAGAGCCGGACCACAGTGCAGATGACTCTGAGCAGGATGATAACATTATATTCTTTAAATGAAGCTGCTGCTTGTACGAAATCCCGTCTGTGCTGTGTTGTCTGTACCCCGAGGTCTTCGCAACACACCAACAACCACAACCTCATGCAAAGGCAACAGTCATGCTGTAAGCGGTGACCAAACACAAAGTCTTGACTCAGACACACGTAACTGATAACTCAGCAGCAGCCGCAACCGCCCAGTAATTACATCAACCACACTATGAATGACCCGAGCCGTGCCACAAAGTACACAGTCAGGCACATTCAGCAGGTATGGGAGCAGTTGACAATGTCATCACTATGTCCAGATTTGATCAGTTCTTTTACTAAGTTTCTTCCTTTTTACCTAAATTTAAAAAAAACCATTTATTTTTAGTTTTAAACATCTCCGTAACCAGCATTTGTTGTTTTTAGATGTGTTTTTGAGAAATACTGAGCTTGTTGATCGGCCGAATGAAAAAGACCTTTTAGAGTAAAATATTATCATATGGAGATGGAGCATCTTTGTCAGTTCTTGATTTAAGTTGAGCTGCTTGCAAGAACACTTTCTACCGAGGTAACAATTGCTTAAAGATGCTGACAGCGCCTGTGTTGCTGGAACTATATCATCATATAACACTGAGACATGACATTTTACACTCGGACCACTTATTACCAACAAGACATAGTGTCACTTTTGGGTTTTTTTTGGTTTTTTTTTTCTGCATCATTGCTTAATGGTAGCATACACGTGGATTGAGCTGGAGAAAGTGTTGCAGAACTGACGCGAAGTTGCAAAATCCACGAGCCCTGCTCTGCATTGAGCCGAGGGGTTTAAGTCTAGCATGCTAGTATGTTGTCTGGTATGACTTGATTGTAGGTTAAATCAAGTCGTGCATATAGAAAGCAATATCCCTAATCTGTCCGACAACGGAAAAAGGCAGTAACTACACATTTAAACTTGCTAACGGTAACTAGCTATCTTAGCACATCTCAGTAACTGCCGTCTCAGCTGTTGACTTTTCTGGAATTCATGCAATGTGGTGGATGTAAGCCAACGTTACATCACATACTTAAATGTATTCAATTGTAATTTAAGTCAATTTGACTTCAATATAAATATTAATAGCAGATGGAAAGGCGGGCACACAGATACATTCAGTTCTTATAAGCTATGGACTGTAAATAATCCAAATGAAATTTACTTTCTCAAACAAACTAGTTCAAATGGCCAAAAGAAATAAAAATAGAATAAGAATAAATTTTGTTAGTAGATACACACATAGATTCTGTAAAGATTATCCAAAGGCAGAGTTCAGTATCTGCATTTTTTAGGTATTTATGGTTTTATGGCAGTTGTTTTTTTTTGAGGTAAAATAATCAACCTAAAATGCATAAAGGCATTACATTAACCTTCCTATCTGTTTTGCAGTTTGCCAACCATCATGAGATTTGTAGACCCTTTTTCCCCAACTTTGCTGCCTTTAATGCTCTCTGCTTCTGTAATGCTGTGAAGACATGAACAAAGATGTGATTTTTTTTTAGTCTCCATGATGATTTGTTTGAGGACTGTTTTGACGTCAGATTAGAGACTCTGTAAACATGTTTGAGCGAAAAGGCCCGAGGAGAAGTAAAGACAGTCTGCTGTTCTTTGCCCTCAGATTGTCTATGTACTACATTCAGCATGATCAGCTGATTTGCATGCAAAGTAGGATACAGCTGTGATTAGACTTCCCCCGTGCACTTCAGGATTAATGTAATCACTGAGAGCAATAAAAGCACAGGAATTTACTGACGTAAAAACAAGGCATGTTAAAGAAGCATGAGATAAGTGGCATACTGTACACAGGAAGAGGCAGACTGAGGAGAATAAAGGACTTTGACAGAGGCTGGAACCAGCCATGAGCGACCTCAGCCAGCCAGTCCCGGTCCCGGCTCCACAGAAGCATGCCAACATCAACAGAAAATCAACAAAACCCTGGGTGTGGGAATGTCTGGAGGTCTGAGGGAGGGGACAAGAGGGGAAAATGGACTCAGGGTGGGGAGCAATAAACATTCACAGAACACTAGACTGGTTTGAGCCTACAATGCCTTGATTTTAGTTTGTTTACACAGCATTTCAATTGGTCTCTGATTTTATAGATTGTGGAATATTAAAGATATCAGGCCGAAGAGTAAGAGCTGGGGACACTTTTTTAGCATCGGTCCTGTTTATTGCTCTGCAGTAAAGCATGAACTCTAGGCAGAAAAAGTTTCTTTAAAAATCACTGCAGGGCCAAGCAGTCATTAGGTTATTTGTCTCAGAGGCACGAAAGCATTTTAAAATCAAATCAGCCTTGATTTAAATGTCATTAGGTGGACGTGAGACAATGCACAAACACAGTTTGTAGCTCTCACAGCTCATAAACTGAGAAACTCTCGGCGTAAACTACCCTATTAAACCTTTGTGTGATGCAATGTAAGATCATGACTTTCTGCAGTAAATAAGCTGGCGGGAGAAAAGAAATCATCTCGCAAGACTCTTAGAATTTAAACCACGGGGTTTCAGCCCAGGGGCCAGGATTCTATAAAGGGCCACTGTACAAATCTAAAGGGTTGTGCAATGAATAACAAGACAGGAAAGAATAGTGGGGAAAAAAAAAAAATCAAGCTACAGAAAATAGTGCTTATTTTTTCTGACTTTTCTTATGTTTGGCTATGTCTGAGGGTTACAAGCTGAAAAGGTTGGAAACCAGTGACTTAAACCATACAAAGATAAAAAGTAACCGAACACTAAACCACAAACACACATGCCTCCTAAGATAAATATTTTTAACTTGATGCAATGTTATATTGTGAGGCCTGAGTGAGAAAACTGATTCCAGGACCTTTTTATGAAACATTTATTTTAACACAGAACAATCTGTGCATAATACATACAGCATGTGCAACTTTGGGGCTGATGTCCTTGGTATACTTTTTGTCATAACTGACTATTTTTCTCCAGCTCTGACCCCTGATGAAGACCTATAAACGTGAAAATCATTATTTTTTAATTTTCTTTCCTCTTTTCAAACTCACCATTATCTTAAGTGCATCCTAAGATTTACCCCTTGAGCAAACCGCCACTGTCTTTTTAACATCCATGTACAGTCTCAAGGGTTGTGGGTTGATTGCATCGCTCTATTTTTGAAACTTTATTGCATTTTTTTTCCATGCGGCAGATGCTTCTGCCAAGTCAAGTCAAGGAGCATTTTTCCCCCCACATGCATAATGAGGAGCAATTTCTGGCTAACTCAGTCTACCAACTGAGCTACAGCAAATTATACTCCCCTTTGTCTATACTTCTGAGACATACTGTGTATCCATACCTCTTACTTTGGGTCAATGATTTGAGTTGGAGCCATGCACGTGACCCTCTCTCTGTGTCTCTTGTTCTTTCTTTTTTCTGTCTATGTCCCTGCTGCACGTCCACAGCCCTGCTATTCCTGTCTGCCGGCCAGTGGAGTAGTGCCACTGAGGGATTAAATTACCAGAGGGACATCAAATTCACAAGGGATGATGTCAGTATTATGGCAATGTCACTTTCCACTCGCCATCTAGCTTGTCCCCTTCCCCCTGCTACAGGTCTCTGATATCACAATGGCACTTGAGGCCAATGGGACAGTGGGAGTCGCTCAGTTCCTGATACCTTAGCCTCCTCGTTGACTCGCAGGAAGCTACTGTGTTGCCTCATAATCATGTTCAGGCCACCAGCAGCCTGGCAGGGAAACTCTTCACCTTACAAGGAGAGGAACGAGTGTGTGAATGTACAGAGGCAACACTGCACAGGGACCACTTAACTTCGTGTGAAGGCATGACAGCAGCCTCAGTGCAAGTTTGGAACCTGCTGCAGAAAAAAAAAGAAAAGGGGCTGTTGTTTAACACGCTTCCATAATTCACAGTTTTCAGTTTATGACAATAGAATTAAATTTGTCAAGAAGAAAATCACTCTAAAATAGATTCAAAGTTCTACTTGCATGGGACTAAAACGGTGCCCAGTGAGCAATAAGAAGGTTAAGTTAATCACTTAGGACTAATAACAATTTGATTTGATTTCTATACTTGGAAATCAACTCCGTCTTTTTCTTTCTTTCTTTTTTTTTTTTTTTGTATGTTTAATTCACAACTATAACTTTGTACAACTTCTTATGTCCAAGTCTGCCGTCCTGCTGTTAATCATCCACACAGGGCAGATTTAAAATTAGAGACAGTGTCCCACTCAAGCACGTCTGTCCTTCGCCCACATCCACAGGTGTAAATCTGGACATTCACACAGAGGGCAGAGATTTTGAAGCTGCCATAAAACGTGCAACAATCGGAGAAGTGACCTCTTATCGACACTGACAGATTGTTAAAGATCAGTTTTCGGAAATGTCTCCCTCTCACTACAAAACCCAGATCTAACTCATGTTCCCTTTGCAGCCTAATTTAGTTTTTATCTTGGTTTGCAGTTTGGTACACGGGGCACTAAAACGAGTGCCACAGAGTTTAGGCAAAATCTAGGATTTGAAATCACATTAAATCTTTTTTTTTTTTTTTTTTTTCCCCCCCACTTACACTGTGATTAAAAACTCACATAAGAAAAACTGGTCTGACATAACAAACTGCAGCCACCTTGCACATCATGTAGATTTGGAGCAGTAAAGTGATAAAAAATAATGACCACTTATTGTGTATGTGGCATATGAAATCCGATTCAAAGAATCTGTGAAGTTTCGAGTTTTTAAGCCTTTGTTAATCTGTTGCTTTTGGCCTTTGAACATCAAACAAGCCACAAAATGAATCCCCACTAATTTTACCCTGACTATTGCTGGACTGTACAATGAGACACAAACCATCAACTTGATCTGGTTGCATCCTGTACATATCCGCCCTCATTGGATCACACTGTATGGATTACACAAAACTGACATCCGACAATGTGAAAATGGCTCATTTACTTGTGGATAAATCCCTACTGCACCGCACAGGAACAGCTTTAGAAGTGCGCCTGCTGTTACACAGACTGACCAGCGGGGCTCGGACTCACTCTGAGAGCTCATCTGGGTAATTTTCCACCAGGCCAAATCCCTGCAACCAATGATCTCACCACAATAAGCCTTAAAGGTGACAAGGAAGCGACATCTGACCACACTTTTATTCCTTAAAAGCATAATTTACCTGCCCGAGAGGGTTATGTTTAAGCACTTTTTTGTCGTGTTGTACGGCTCTCGTGATAATATTTCAAAGCGTTGAACAGGTTTCCATGACACGAGCCAAGAAAGAGGCGATTACATGTCAGTGTTGATTCAGATGTGGGATCTCTGCCCCTAGATTGAGTTGTTAAGGCTGTCAAAGAACGAGAATTGATTCTGGGTTCCGTGGGAACATTTGCATGGACAAGAAATCAGAGACAGAGAGAGGCATGAAACAGCTTCCACCATCACCCAAGGTATCTGAAACTATTGCCAGTTAATTCTTCTCGGTAGGTTTGATCCACTTCAGCCTAAAACCCTCTCAATCTAACAGGATACGGAGATTTCCGCCACAGCTCATCGCTCCAACGCTACTGCTGCTGTCTCATATTCACATTTTTAAAAAGGCAAATTATGTGTTTTGCCCACACTCGTGCGTTTTGGCGAATAGCCAGTAAAAAAGACATTGCGGTGAAGGTCGTGCCAAAGTTGTGTTTGTGGTTAAATAAGAGAAAAACCTACTTGAATTTTGTTTGCTCGAGTGGGACCTAACGTGAGGAGAAAGTAATGTACAGCGTGTGCCCGTCCACCATCCCAGCCTTCTTCCCTTTCTTTTCACATCATTAAAGCATCACGTTATGTCTGATTTAATGTCCATTGCGTCACATTGTCATTGAGCAAAGTTTATTTCTGTCATCTGTTTTGTTCCTGGGCCTGGATGTCACATGTGCAGTTGTTTGGCAATTAGATTTGCTGATTAAGAAGTATAACATAGTTCCATAATAATGATAATAGTAATAATAATGGTGATAAATGGTGTTATTCATATAGCATCTTTGTTATGTTGTACGATTCATATTAAAAATAGCTCAAAGTGCCTTACCACAAAAAAAAGAAAAGAAAAAGAAAAGAAAAAGAAAAGCGCTGCCAGAACTCGTACAACCACTAGAATATGAAAATACATTTAAATATAGGAGAGGAGTAAAAAAAAAAATAAACAGTTGAAAAAAAATAGAAATATTTTTAAAAATAACAGCCTACTGTGGTGACCTCTGGCCTCTCTAAAGAGGACAGCGAGGGAAGGACAAACTCCTTACATGAATCAGAATAAGGTTAAGAGATCACTTCATCTGTGATTAATGCACTTTTACAGGGAGCAAGGACAAATGAGTCTGCTGTTGGAAGGCGATCACCTCCCTCTTGGTCATAGGTTTGAGAGGCCAGGTCGCCTTGATTCGTGATTTTGACGAGTAAGTCCGCGCGCCCATGCGACATCTGTCCATCAAGACCGGAACACGACAGGGAGGAGAGGCTATTTATACACCCCCAGGCTATTTCTGATTACATTTCAACAAATGTGCGGAGGCAAAACAAAGCAGGGCGCGCAGGAGAAAGCGTGTACGGCGTGTATGTATGTACGTGTGGGAGGGGTGAGAGGGAGAAAACGAGGGAAGGAGCTCAGAGGGAGGGAGAAAGCAGGCGTTTCCACTCACTGGCCATGCTCCGGGGATTAGCTATTTAAAGTTCAGTCGCTCCGCGCCTCAGAAAAACCTTTCCGTGCTGCCAGTGAGGGCGCACCAGGACGCGCGGAACCGGGCGGCTGCAGGCACCGAGGCGCATTTTAGTGAGGGAAGGGAGAATAGAGGTGTCGGCGCTGGGAAGTTATCGAGAACATCCGTCCGTCCGTCCCCCCCAACTGCGTGTCCACAAGCTTATTCCACCAGGTAGGTAAACTGCCATTTAACGTATTTAAACCGTGAGTGACAAAGTTTTTTTTTTTTTAATAAGACTGCAGCTCAGGATTTCTAAAAGCTCTGATTATGCGAAATGAAAGGTAAGAATAAATGATACACTTGGCATGTAGGCCTCTCTTTTCAAAACAGCTCAAGAGTCAGGGTTTGCTTTTTTTGGGGGGGGGGGGTTTGGCGCAGGAGGTGTGTCAGTAGGAGCGTTCCCGATCATACATACGCGCGTCTGGTCTGCTGTGCTACTGTCAGTGGGAAACTTTGTCCTGCACGCTTGAATACATCAGCTGCTGTTCTCCTAACGGTCCGGTCTGCCCGTGTAATTGGCACCACTGAAGTATCACCAGGTTCGGCCCTCTAGTCAATCATCCTCGGGGGGGGGGGGGGGGGGCAGCAGACGATTTGGTGAGAAAGTTACACGCCTCTCACGGTGGGAACTGGAGGTGTGTCAGTAGGACAAAATGTGCAAAGCCAGCTGTGGAGGAAGAGGTAAACTGAGTTTCTTTGCTTAGGTAAGAGTGATAATACCACAGTTACAGGTGAGGGACTGTACGAAAATGATTAAGGGTAGAGGGGGTGAGAAAAGGGGGAGGATATTGTTTTGTTTTTTTTTTTTCTGGAGAGCAGGGGAGGGGTTTTTAATTCCTGCGTCATCCTAAATTCACATTTTATTTCAGCTTCCCCTTTCAGTAGAGTTAATAGTTACATGCGGTAAGTAGCTGCGACGAGGAGGCAACTTTCACTTGCACTGCGACTCAAAGAGACGCACTTTTTTCCCCCCACGTGCAGATGTGGAGGATGCACGGTTTACAAAGGTGGCGCGAATCGGGAGTTCCATCCAGTTTCATAGCTTGGTTTGAATCGAGGTACACGATTAAACACGTGCCAATTTTTTCCCTCTCAGGTTACTTTGATGGGCCCGACGTCAAGAGGAGTGTTCACTCTGTGGAGGACTTAGGGTTCAGCAATAATTTTCACACAGTCCCTAAAAGCACCGGTTTTCAAATTTATGCTTAAGTAAAATTACAGACACGTTTGAGAGACGAGTGTTACTATAGTAAACTGTTGCACCAGTTATAGCAATGGATTATGTTTTGAATGATGCATTAACACACAAGCAACATTTTGAATATGTAGCTGGTCATGGTGGCGCTAAAGATTAACTAGTTAATTTTTTTGCCGGGTAGCGTAAACTAAGACAACACCTGATATTTTATAAGCTGAAAATACGTTTTGTTTGTAAAAATGTTTATCAGCAAAATTAGCAGCTGTCAGATAAAGGCAGTGCAGAAAAAAGTACATTTGCACCCGATATGGAGTGAAGCAAGGGTATAAAGTAGCATTCAATGGAAGAACAAGTAGTACTAAAGCATAGAACTCAAGTAAATGTACTTTGATCATTTTCCATTAATGACAATAACCTATATTATTGCCATTATTTGGTCAGTCTGTTGTGTTAAAGCTCTAGAGACACCTAAAAGCTGCTTTCTCCAGTGTCTGAGATGAACATGAATGGAAGAGGATTGTATGTTGCTCCTAATGGCTAAAAGCACACCCGTGCGGGTCTACACGCACAGAGTGTGTGCGTCATCCAGCCTGGCAGGCGTGTGTGGAGCCTTGTGCTCAGGGCAGTGACACAGGCCTGGCCTTTTTCATAAAGCCCCAGGTACTGACTCTAAAAAAAAAGGGGTGGTCGTGTGGAAATGTGGAGCTGTGGGAAGATTCTTACAGCATTACCGTAAGCGTGTGCGCTCTTCTGTTTATTTAAACACTGTTCTCAAAGCTGATAAGGAGCTGAGTGTGGACAGACGAGGCTGGTGAGGCGGTTTGCCGATTAGAAAACTCTGAGCGATGTGTAAAAATGGGAAATATTTGTAGGGGTCACGTTCAGCGGGCATGTTTAAGTAGCTTAAATGTCCCACAGACTTCCACGCAAACACACACATGCTCAAACACGCACTAAAAGTGATGAAAAGCTGCCACACGTGACAAAACACAGACAGTAGGTCTCGAGCCAAGAGCAACTCACTAATGCTTCTCTGGAGGGGTCGCGCAAGTTTCCAGCTCCATCAGCAGGTCACCACTGATTGAACAAGTAAAAGAGTATCATTCAGGGGCCGCACATCGCTCGCGTCAGCTGCATGAAGAGAAAAAGAGGTTCAAGGCACAGGTTCAGACCAGAATCCCTCCTTTTCTCACCCACATCTTCATTCCTTACCCTCCCCAGCCTTCTGTTTATAATTTTTGTCACCATCTTCTCTGCATTCCGCTCTTTGTCCTTAACCTCCTATCTGTTTCTTCCCCTCGTTTTTCTTTCAGTGGTCAGTGTGGGTACTGTTTGTGAGTGTGTGTGTGTGTGTGTCTGTGTTTGTGTGTGTTTGTGTGCGTGCGCGTTTGCCATCTGAGGTTGTTTTTTTTCCTCCTCCAGGCTCCCAGGCTGCTGTGTGCTGCCAGGCCCCAACAACCGATCATGACCACGGTCCAAAATTCCTCACCACTGACCGGGGCCTCAATATTGTGTGTTTGTGTGTGCGTGAACCCCTTCGCACACCAGTTTTGACGAGGAAAAAGCGTATGCTTGCTGAGTTATTAAAACAGAAAGAATTTCTTAATCTCTGTGCGAGCGTACTCCTTCAAACTAGATGGGGAAAAACCCTGTTCTTTCTTCTTTACAATGTGTGCTATACTGTGAGTTCTCATATTACTGGCAGAACCCCTAAACTGAGCCCACCATAATGGATTCACTGTGTCTGTAAATGGGATAGGATTTCAGAGACACACCTGAGTGAAACCGAGGAGGGAGGTGCATTAGATGGTTAAGAAACGGAGAAACTGTGAAATTTGAGACACAAGAGTTTTTTCACTTACTGGACACTGGTCTCGCTTCCGGCTTGTCTGCAACGTGCTACAGCAGCTCCGTGACTCTGTGTGTATGTGTGAGCCGTCACGTCTCCATGAAATTGCCTCACTGAGCCAAGCAGCACGAGAAATTGGCAGTAAACAGTGAAAAAAAAAAAAAAAAAAGAGAGAGAGAGGAAAAAAAAAAAAGGGAAAAAGATGTTAGCCCAGGACTGTTCTCCTTTGTGTTGCAATCACAGTTCACTGTTTGTGATCAGATATCCAAACCTTTCACCCTGTGATTAATGAACATTGGGGCTCAGTGGATTATCACACTGGTGGGTTTTCCCATCAGATCGACGAGGTAAGCGGTTTACAACAGACGCTGTCGGGAGGATTTTGTGGAAACCTGTTGGAAATTCTGCTGTAGAGTTGAATTATTTTCGACTAATTGGCATTTTTTTTTAAAATAGAATTTTTTGAGATAATAGGCCCCTGTACAGAAATAATTTATATACCTATATATGTGTGTGTGTATATATATATCTGTATAATATATATTCATATAGTAGTTGTTTTGCTTCTCCTTGTGCTCCTTTTGCGTCTTGTTTCGTGTCTTTTGTGGTCGTTTTGCATCTCTGTGGCCATTTTTTTTGTCTTGTTTGGCATCTCTTTGAGGTCCTTTCTCTCTTCTTTGTGGTCGTTTCACATCACTGTAGTTGTTTAGCAACTCTTTGTGGTTTTGCCACCCCTGGCCCTCTCTCTGGCCCCTCCCCTGGATAGACACTTTTTTTGTTTTCTCTCATTTTTATAAAAGACAGGGTTGTTTTTTTTAAAATAAAAATAAAAAAATCTGTGTTTCTGTATAAAACCATCCATCCCATCCTGTCATCCAACAATTTATGACCTCCTGTCATAACCCATGAGCCATTTAAGTCTTTTTTTTTATGTTGGAAGGCCTTATTAAATGTTTTATATATTGTGTTATGCATTTCTTCACCTGGAATAAGACTTTATTAGACTGTGTCTGAGACTACTGATGTTTCACCACGTAAAGTTATATGTGAAAGTTTAACTAATATGCGGATGAAGCTTTAAAGCTACACAACTTTTTCTTTGTTTTTTTTTTACCCATTAGCACAATTACAATAGAAACTGCTGAGATCCATCTCCTCGCTCTGCTCCACTTCCCCTGACCTATTTCTTAACCCGATTAGACTAAAATAAATACCTTTTTTTTTTCCCCCCTCTAAGCAAATACAGCACAGCACTGTTGTGTGGCCCTGACTTTATCTCATCGCTCAGCGGTGCCACAAATAGAAGGACAATCCTCAGGGAAATTATGAATTTGATTTACTTGTTTCTCAGTCAATCAGATTTACATAACCTGCGGCGTTAAATCAAAACCTGGCCGTGTGTTCAGGGCAGATCGGGGTCTAGATGTGAGACCTGCAGTAGGATAGGTCGAGGTTAAGTGGAGCTTTATTGTCAAAAAGAATGTAAATCAGCTACTGTCTAAGTCCTGCTTGACTCTGCAGGTTGAATGGAAGCCCACAATGCAAAGCGTAATAGCTGGCTGAGAGGGAATTGTTTGGGGGGAAAAAAAGCTGTCAGCCTTCTTCCAATAGAAACCATAGCTTCAGCTGAGGTATCCAATTGTCTGCATGCATACATCAGATGACCTCTATGTAATCTGTGTTTGGGTGTCAGTCGAGGGTTTATCATTTTCTCTGGCTGCTGTAGCCCATTGACGTCCTTTTCCAGGATTAGACAGTGTGCAGGACGGTGATGATGGTACTGTAAATAGTTGCTGACTGGCTGGCTGCTGGGCCTCCATGCCAGGGCCTCCGTGCCACTCAGTGATATTGTCAGCTTACATTAGGCTATCATGTCGCCGAAGTACAGGATCCTAATTCCATTCTACTGTGACCTGGTGAGGCGATGATGAGCTGTCAGCAGTCCTGGACACTCAGATGTGCTGTCAGTGTGACGAGGGAAATGTTGTATTGTGTGTTTTAACGTAGCGTTTGCTTCATATTTCAGAGAAATTTTGTCACTGTTGGAGTTGGCTTAGTCTGTTTTCCTCTCTCAAAGGAAACGCTGTGCATTAAATGGACAATTTTTTTGTTGAATTTTACTTTTACTTTTTTTTTTTAAACCACCTTTTTTATATTTTATGTATCTGTTCCCTCTCCTCTCTTTACAGAACTCTCTGTCATGGGTGTAAAGATGCTGCAGTGTTTTCCGTTCTACAGACGCTGTAAAGAGCGCTGCAAGAACAGGCAAGGCCCCCCAGCCACAGGTGAGGAGCAACTACAGTCTGACTATTCAAGAAATTCAAATGTAAACCAAATAAACAGCCATTTCATGATAGTAAGGCCTGATCAAGCCTGACTTTCTATCTTCAACTCCTCAGTTCCCACAGAGGAGACGAAGCCCCGTCTGTCCTCCACGACCTCCTGGGGTAGTGACAGCGAAGGAGCAGGAAGCTTCAGTCGGGGCTCCCAAATCTATTTCTCCACCAAGGCCAGGCTGTCTTTCAGACACCAGCTGGACAGCAACATCAATGCAGTGGACGCCACCTACTGAAGAGGACGGGGGGGCTGCAGAGGAGATAAAAGGACTCCGGTATCCAACTACTGTGATCAACAGTAGTTGAGAACAGGCCAGAATTTGCATTGTAACCCCTCAGACCTTGCTACCAACAAAGAACTCTGGATGATTAATCGGATTCAACAAGGGACAGGGGAAAACATACTGAAACAGACTGGGTTTCCAGTCCCAGTGCATTAAGATTTCAGACGACTCAATGGGGTGGATCCACTGCCCAAATGGACAGAATACTGAAGAAAGAGAAGACAACATAGAGACTTGTTTACAGCATTCACTACCAACAAGTGCATTATTTTTTCGTTTTTCCTTTTTTTCGGGGGGGGGTGTTTAATTACTTATTCTTTTTTTTCTGACAACCTTTATGGAATTTTCTTTTTCCCAATTTGGAGATGATATCATGGCCCATAGGGTTGTTTCATAAAGCAGGATGAAGCATATGATGATGAATATCTCCATTTATATATCATGGTTAGCAGTCATCATCAGGAGTGAATCCTATTTTTAGACCCAATGCTGACATTCTTTCTAACCAGGACTGGGTTCACTTTTTAATCCTGCTGTGAGACACAAAACCTTGTACAGTAACAGTGAAATAAAACAAAACAGAAAAAGAATTTGCTTTTTTAAATAAATTAACCCTATTCCTAGCACAAATGCATAGGGGTCATGTTGACACTTTGTATTATATTTGCAGCTTTGAGGATGTTCAGCAGCTGCCTCTAGTTACTTCCTCTTTGGAAAAGCATAAAGGAAACTAGGCTGCACAGCAATTACATTTCTGTTAGGTATTTTGTGAGTCATACTTGGCTTCAGCTCGTTCATTTCTTTTTGTTTATATTTTTATAATTAAAAACACTCCTGGTTGCATTTGATGGTAAAATGTGGTGACTTTTTAACAAACCTTAAGTGCATATTTTTAGGATGAACCGGGTTCTGCATTTGCCTAAAATGAACAGATGTGAATGTAAGTCCTGGCCCCATATGACTGTGAAAAACCTGCTGAAATTTGAAACGTCCATGTTTTTGTCCTTGGATGCACAACCAATTATCAGTTATTCAAATCCACAGTACGTCAAAAGAAAAGTATCTTTATTCTTTACTAACAAAATAATAACAATGTACATTAAAAAATCATCCTGTGTTTTCACTGATGGTGAATGTGAAATTTTGCAGCATTAAATATGGGGATCACATACATTAATGTGTAGAAGTGATTAAAAACATTGCTCCAAAAGTAATTCACATTACTTTCTCATGTGGTTTCATTTCTTAACCAAGATACAGACAATGTATCTTGTTAACAATATTTATTTTAAAAAATTAGTTCACTGGTATAAAAAAATAAACAGAACTAATTTATAGACAAACTTCTCCAGACCTGTGACCAGAGATGATCTCATCACTGCATGTTTTTGGGTTTAGAGATGACGCCGTCTGGATAACGCTTCTTGAACCGAGCCACAACCTCGGGATCCAAAAGATGAATGCCATCAAGCTGGTTTCCCAGAGTTATCCTAGAAGGGAAACAAAAGTTTAAAAAAAAAGGCACAATCAGCACATGTATAATATGTCGTAAAGTTAGTTTTACTGCATGGCTGTGTCCTACCAGTTGGGCTGGACGTTGTGGGGTCGACCAAACAGCTCAATTTTCCTGGTGCCGGGCGAGAGTCTTTCTATCATTCCATAGATTTCATCTGGTTTGTGACTGGTGGAGCGGACCTGGGAGGGAGCGTGCAGAGTTTAATGAAACAAACTTTCCATGCTGAAGGAGTCATATGGGATAAGATAGGGATAAGATAAGATAAAGCCACGTACCTCAGCCACGATGACATCGCAGTCCAAACCTCTGTTGAATCCCTGAGGGTTTCCCTTTACCCCCACCTGAAGAGAAACAAATCAATTGGTACCCTTTACATTGTAGACCTATATCAGACACTTTTGCAGCCACGTTCGAAAAAATGAGATAGTAACAGCTCAGTATTTTGCTCCAAAACACCTTCTTGCTGTGGCACGGCATCTCTAGAGAGCAAAAATTAAAATAAAGGAAGTAGAATCTTTAAGAGGCAAGATTCCTCAAGCTTGGAGCTGAGTAAATTCATGCACATATAACAGAGACAGATTAAAATACAGTATATAAAGATGGTGTACAAGAACAGAGGCATGTAAACATACCAGACAGTGCTCCTTGCCGTGGTTCAGCCAGTGGCCTGTCCTCCCGGTGCGGATGATTCTCTGGAGCTGGTTGGTTTTCACCCATATGATTTCATCGACACGCTCGTAACTGACAGAGGAAAATGAAGCGACAAAAAAAAGCAAATAAATTAGACTCGAAATCAAACGGATTCCAGAAAAAATGAGGACTTGATGGTGGGAGGAAAGGAAAGACTTACCCCCAAAGACTGAGGCACTCTCTGCCCAACTCCATAGCCCTGTAAGAAGAGGAGCAGGGCAAGCGATGAGTTGGAGCAAACAAAATTTGGAGGTGCAGAACCAGGACCCTGCCTACTCTTATAAATGCATTACTATGCAGATTCAACCTGTATAAAAAATTTTGTGGACTAAATAATCTTAGATATTATAAATCCCATTAGTAATACTTGATTTAACTAAGTAAGCTTTAACCTTTTGGGGAAAAAAATATTGAAAAAAATGGGAAAATAGTATGGCTTTTCGTTTTTGTTTTTTTTTTTCAGAAAATGGGAAATAAATTCTAGTATACACAGTCTCGATGTTGGTTCAGCTACATTTCGTCACTTGCGTCAGATGTCAGTTGTGACCTTGGCAAAAAACTAAAAGTCACAGCTGAAAAAAAAAAATATTTTCTTTAGATTTGTAGTTTATGTTCTTCGTCGCAAACCAGATGTTTTAGTGCTTAGTCAAGGACATCCTGACATTATAGGACACCACATTGTGGGTGGACACATGGTAAACTTCCCTGTTGTGAGATGGCTGGTCAAATGGAGAACTAGGCCTCCCTGTTAACCTAGGTTCCAATCCTTCCAAACGTACTTAAACACAGAGAAACTGCTAAATTCCTGGATATCAAGGAGCCAATCACTAGCTTTTACCACATCTATAACCCACATCTATGGGATATAAAGTAACATCAAGGTCTATGACCTGAGCCATATGCTTGAAACTGTTCAGGGTTGTTTTAGTTACCTGCCGGTGACCCAGAGGAAGAGGAAGCCATCGTCCTGCAGGATGGGGATGTTGAGTTTTCTCATCTCGTCATCAGTCAGTGTACCATAGGGCAGCTCCATGTGGATATCCCAGGGAGGGTCGGCCATCACCACGGCAAATTTACCCAGGATGGAAACGTCCAAGTAGCGGATATCACAGCAGATCCACTGGGAATCGAAAATACAAACAAAAATATCAACATCCATCTACTTCTTGCTATCCTACCCCATCTTCTCTCCTCACCTCTCCACCCTCTTTCTCACCTGTGAAGGGAACAGCTTGCCCACGTTGCTGTCAGCGTCTCCTGCGTGGAGGCCGAGCTCTGTGGTGCCCGCCTGGGGCCCCAGCAGGCTCCCCTCGGCCTCTGGAGGGCTGTCGATCTCATAGTGGACGTATTTGCAGGTGTCCATGTGGAAACACGTGTTGAGGAAGGAGCAGTCGCCAAGGCTCTCGTCTGTGTGCTTGTTGATGATGCGACTGAGTTAGGAAATATACATCACATAGTAAAACAGCTTGTTTGTTTGTTTACACATGTTTGTGTAATGTCATTTATTTCAACAACTTCAGGTTTGAATGAAAATCCACAAAAGTTAAAGTATAAAAAGGCAAAGATATAAAACAGTATGTATTGACTTACAAATGATTTCCCCCCCTCAGATTGTTATTTGAATTATTTTTAGAAGCCTGACAGAATAAAATCATCCACTATTTCCCAAGAAAACAATGATTATAGAAACATCTGACAAAATTTTGCGTTGCAGAATATGTGTTTAATATCTCATTATTCATTTTATAATCCCATAGCTTTATCTTGTGTCTCCTTTGTGAGGTCCTGAACACCAAGTTGGAGAGTACTGCCGTGGAAAAAAATGATTTCGTATGAGGAGAAATGCAACATACTGTATTTTTTTAGACAGATGCAAGTAAAAAGCTGCATTATCCTTCTTTACCTTAATTACAGCGCCCCCCTCAGGTCAAACTGAGTATTTCTTAAACGCTGAATTTCAATTTCAATTTATTATTTATCTAAATTAGGTGCGATACTTAGAATCTGCACAGTTTTTAAAAACAGGTGGAGTGATGGGTAGATGTATGCAGTACCGAAGTAAGAATGTCCCATTTGTAAAATCAGTTATATAGACCATAAATAATCTGCAATTAACAACTTTCTCTTAAATCTTTAATGTAGCAGAGGCACAGCAGTCGTCGTTGTTAAGACTGGGGCAGCCAAGGCCACTGCAAAAATAAATCATACTAACTTGTTTGTGTTATATGCTATTTATTGTTTGTTTTATTTTAATTCATTTTTGTTTTGTGAGTGTGTGTGTTACATGTAGATTGTTAATTCCAGAATAAAGCCAAAGAACGTCCAGTGCAGGCCTGTACAGTCTCATATATCTGCTGTGAAGTTTCTGATAAAAGGATGTCATCATGTCTGGTGACGTAAATACAGACAAATGAAGTTCAAAAAGGATGCTGAGGAACACTGACCGGAAGTGTAACTTGGTGCACGGCTGAGGTGTGTCCCCAGAGCGTATACACTCTTCTTTGGTCCCGTGATCGCAGAACTCTTGGACCTGAGCTCGGCCACGGGACCGGAACTTTTCCACGATGGACTGCTCCTTGGCTGTGCTGGCATTAAGCAGCTCCAGAATCTCTCTGCTCACCTACACACAAGTAACATTCACATGATGCCATAACAGTAACCACACTTCCAGACTCTCCTGCTTTTATTATGAGGGGTTGAAAATTTAACTGGTCATGATAATCATCCCTCTTACCTTCTTGCTCTGCTGCTCTTTCGTGGACTGTTGGTTCAAGAGGCTCTCAATCTCCATGTCCACATGAGACGACTGGCTTTTACTGTTCCTGCTCTTCTTCTCAGCTCCACTCCCTGACGCCGAAGGCCCTGCCAGCTGTGACGAGGAAGCCGGCGTCAGAGAGGTGGTGGACGAGTGTGGCGGGGAAGCAGAGCTCTGTAGCGAGGGCGAGAATCCTGCAGCTCTTTTGTTGTGGGTTTGGTCCTCTGCTTTTCTCTTGACTCCAGTCCTCTGGGCTCCAGCCCCAGACCCGATCATAGCCCATAGTTTTGTGTGGTCAACGGCTATGACGACTGTGAAGGAGGGTGCGGAGGAAGAGGATGTAGAAGAAGAGGCTGAGGTGGACTGCCGCACCTCGATGAGCTCCTGAGCTGAGAATTTGAGCAGCAAACTTTGGATGCACCCGTGAGTGACAGCTGATTCAGACTGGGAGAGACAATCAAATAGAAGATGAAGAATTAAAAAGACAGAAATATTAAGTTGTCAGTAGGATACAGCCAAGATGGCCATAACATCACTTTTCTATATAAAACTCTTGAAAACACAAACAAAGACTCACACTGTTGAGTTCATTTGTGATTGCGAGAGAGTCTGTAGGCATTGAAAGACTCAGATCAGACAGATATCCCAGCAGCCTCTTCTCCAGTTCGGGGTCTGGGGGTTTTTCTGTCTCCTCCTGAGAGGTGAACGGAGCTGACGGAGCAGGGCTGTCGCTCCTGGCTGTGGAACCGTCTGTGCTGCCTCCACTATCTACATTGAGAGGGGACAACAGAGGTTAAGAAATAAGCTAAGTGAGACTGATGAACGCCCTAATTTTGAAAAAGATTTTTAAGCGA
Organism: Xiphias gladius; assembly: GCF_016859285.1. Classification (NCBI taxonomy): domain Eukaryota; kingdom Metazoa; phylum Chordata; class Actinopteri; order Istiophoriformes; family Xiphiidae; genus Xiphias; species Xiphias gladius. The sequence goes on from NC_053411.1 coordinate 12,778,251, forward strand.
GACAGTGCCTTCTAAATCATTTATATATCAAATTAAAAGAGTTTTTCATAACTTAACAGCCTCATTTGATCAAAGGATTCAAAGACCCAAAATTGCCATTTGACAGTTCTCATAATTTAGAGTTGTGATCACGTCAAGTTAAGAATGACATAAAAACTTTTCTACTCTATTTCTATTATACCTATTTCATCTGGCTGTGAGGTTTTGCTTTTTAGATATGTATTTAAAAAACAAACAAAAACAAACCAAAAAAAAGAACAGTTTACACTGCTGCTGCTGTGAAGCACAGATTGGCATTTCAAATCGCATATAGTTAGGCAGGTCCACAGCAAATTATTACATCTGAATCGATTAGGACATTGATCAATTGACTGAAAATTAACCAGCAATAATTTTGATCATAGATTAGATGCTTAAGCCATTTATCAAGCAAAAAGGGGGACATCTTCAGTTGAAATCAGTCCAAATATCTTCGGGTTTTGGTAACTTATTGACAAAAACAGTCGTTGTATTTGCCGCCCCGCTTGTACCCGCTGTCTGCACGTACCCGCGGACAGTTGCGCTGGGTCTTTTCGTCGCCGCTGCAGCCTCTCCCGCAGAGAGTCCAGCTGCTTTTTGTGCGCCTGGATGTTGCTCCATGTGTCCGACATGACGACTTGGGTTCAACAGCAACAAAAACACCAACACCGGCCGCACTGAACGGCTTCAAGACAAAAGTTGACCACTGTCTGCCCTGCGAGGAGCGAAGAATGTATGGTACACGGCGAAAAAGTGTCGGATCAGCAGCTTGACTGAAAGGTTCCGGCTGACAGTGAACGGCGGTTGTATTATCTGTATTAAATAAAGTATCATACTTTCATGAGTAGGTATTAAAATATGTATTTTAGGAGACGAAAAACTCCACAGTAAAAGTTTCTCTGTTTATTTTTTGAGGATGTCCGTTGTCGGAAACATTTTCAGTGCGAACCACTCCAAGTTCCGGCGTCAATGAAATTAAAAGCCTGTTTCCTCCTTGTTAAAACTCATTACACTCGTGATAAGTTGTGAAAGAAATGATGGGTTTCTGTCAACACATTGACAAAGGAGCCTTAAATTTGGTACTTGATCCGTAACTCGTTGTATTTGTTCCACTTCAGCTGCTATCGGGCTATTCCTGCTATACGCTAACGCAAAGATGGCGGAAGACGAGAAGAGCGGTGAGCCAGTGAAAGACAAAAACGAACTGCAAATTTTCAAGGTAAGTCCTGTCACTTATATCATACGGATATTTAAATCCGCTGTGTCTCAAACCGTGGTTTTTTATTGACTTCTTGTGGGCCATTTGTCGTGTGTTGCCTCTTAGTCCGCTTGCTGGACATCTCCTTAACGACTCGTTACTATAACAACTGGCTTCAACTGTCATGCTAACTGTATTTCTGCTCTCTTTGCATGTATGTACCACACTTGATGCTAAAGGTATAGAGTGACTTCAAATCTGTAATTTGACCTCATTAAACTACCGGATAAATGTAACATGATATGGATGCCTTGCATGTGAATCCTGGTACTTCTTGCTGAGTCACCAGATTGTCAGAGTGCCTTAAGGCTTAATGCACCAAGCACGGGCACCAGAGATGCACTGATAATATTAACAATAATTCATCAATAGCCTTTTACATTTTTACACACCATTAGGACAAATGCAGGTGCATAGATGGTTGTGCTTTTCGGGAATGCGTATCATTAAGATAAATCTGTATTTGACTGTATTTAGTTTCAAAAACCACTTGAATTTTTTTTTTTTTAAACTAGGGTTATTCCTTTAATTTTGAATTACACTTCCATGACGTTGGGCAAAATCAAAATAACAGAGCCTCGGATATCCTGACATTTAGTCCAAATTATTGGTCATGCACTATAAACGTTGGATCCTACAATTTCTATAATGCAACTCAGTAGCTTCATTCATTAGCCCCACCCTGTGTTTTCAAACTCCATCCTCCCAGTAAGCATCGCAAGGCTTCTTTAAAAAAAGAAAAATCTCGAAGAGCAGATAACCCTGATGGCATTGTCAAGGGGTTATTTTTACACATTAGCAACTTCTTTCAGAGCTGCAGAGTACATTTTATAGCTGTTTTCACAGGCTGATTATTACTCCATGTAATGAGTAAACTCACCTTGAAGTGTAAAATCTGCTGAATGCTCTTCTGCTTGTTTAAAAAATGATTTAATTTTCCAGTTTTTAGTTCTCAGTTTCCCTTATTTCTTTTGTCAGACATAGAATACTTGTCCTCATCTGTATAAACACAATAGACAAAGATGGAAATAAATCCAGGAGTTTTGTCGTTTTACACCTGACAAAGTCCGATGTTTGTTTATTTCATGTATATTTAATATGTTGAAGTATTCTCAGCTAACCAAACAAAGCCAATAACAACCAAAGTGATTTTACAGTGTTGCTGATTTGTCTGATGTATCAAGTCACATACAAAAGTAACCAATTAGCCATAGTGTGCTGGCGGATTGGTAGCGTTCATTATAGCACGATTGTCCTAGTTTTTCAGAAACTCAGTTTTGTGCTATTTTTAACTTCAAACTGCTAAGAATTCATAATCTATTTTTTGCATCTACCCACCTCCCCCCTCTCCATGTCCTCCCATCACAGGAGCTTGTGGATGAACTGTATAATTTCAGAGATTGCTATTTTGAGACTCACAGTGTGGAGGAAGCAGGAAGGAAACAAAGTGATGTTGCACAGGAAACAGAGAAGACACTAAAGAAGCTGGAGGAGAAAGAAGGTGGGTGTTGTGTTTACACAACAGCTCTGCATTTCATCTTCAATTTGCAGAGTATCATTCACACCAGGTGTATCTCTGTGTTTGTTACTTGCCACAGATCGCTATAAGCACAAAGCAGAGTTTCTGCTGCAGAAAGGCAGGTGTCTGAACGTGGTTCCAGACTTCAGTGCTGTCGCGGAAGAGTGCCTTTCCCGGGCTGTGAAGCTTGAGCCTGGCCTGGTCGAGGGCTGGAACACACTGGGGGAGCAGTACTGGAAAAAAGGAGACCTGATTGGTGCCAAGAACTGCTTCACTGGAGCCTTGCAGCAGGTACAGAGTGTGTGTTTTCACTTAGTCTTTTTCCATTCACCTGCTATGGCTTCACATAGAAAGCCATTATTTAGGAATCACATAACAAGCTCTGAAGTAAAAAGCAAGCTATTCTGTACTGTACTTTTTTAATATTAAAAGTATTATTGTATTTCAAAATTTGCAGTATGCTTTCATTGATGTTAACTTGTTTTCTATTCAAAATCCCCATTGAAAATTACAGAACATCTAAAGCTATAGCCAATGAACTTGCAGGCCATTTCCGAGTACTAATCTAGTTTTTGTAATTTACCTTCTCTGTCTATCTTGCCACGCTAGGTTTCACTTATTAACTCATCTGTCTGTGCTTTATCTTCCACCTCTGTAGAGTAAGAACAAAGTGTCTCTGCGTAACCTGTCCATGGTGCTGAGGCAGCTGCCAGTGTCAGACAATGACGCACATGGCAAACAGGTGCTGGAGAGTGTGGACATGGCCCGACAAGCTGTCCAGCTGGATGTCACAGACGGGACGTCCTGGTGTGAGTAGAGCGTCCGAGTCCTTAGGAAGCAGAGAGGGTGAAGACAGTGTTGTGGGGATGTGGGTAGCGATCCTCTTGCTCTCTGTAATGAGGGAGCTGGTTGTTACACAGATCAAGATAATATCCAGAAGTTAAAACAGTCATTATACAAATTATGCTCTGTCCTGCACATAATTGAACAAAATTTAATTTTATGTTTCTGTATACAGATATCCTGGGAAATGCCTATGTGTCCCTGTTTTTCACCTGCGGACAGAATCCACAGTTGTCTCAACAAGCTCTAAGTGCCTATGCACAATCTGTGAGTACACACACAAAGCAGGCACACACACTTAATTGCACAGTTAAAACCAATCAGCACCGATTGCACCATTTGTACAAATTTTTCACTCCTCTCCCACCTTTTGTAGGAGAAAGTGGACAGAGCTGCCTCCTGTTACCCGGAGCTGCATTTCAACCGAGCCACTCTGTTCCAGTATGAGGAGATGTTTGGGTCTGCGCTCGGCGGCTACAGCCGAGCGGCGGCGCTCGACCCCGGCTGGGCGGAGCCTCCGGAGAGAGAGAGGCAGCTGCTGGAGTATCTGGAGAAAGTCACAGAACTCCTACAGAACAAGGTAGTAGAATGTGTTGCTCATTCACACACTTGCTGCAGAAATCATGTTATTTGTTATGACATACTTATGACCAATTTTTATCAACTATTGACAATTTACAACATTGAATTTCTAAATATATGGGAAATATAAACCAGTGAAGTTTTGCTGTTTTTTGATTTGAAAAATGTACTCACTTTCGCTCAAAATAGTTGCCAATTAATTTTTGTGTTGATCGACTATTTGATTCATCAACTAGTAGTTTTGGCTCTAGCAGAATCAACAAAAATCTCAGTTTACGAATGACATATATATATCGAAAATGTCAGAGATCTATGCTTTGAACCATAAAAAGTAAACTATGCTTATAGAAATCCTGTTGTTGATTCAAGATTAGGAAGAAATAACAAGAACATTTCAAAAATTGCAACAAGTTAAAGAAGGAATGTACAATTAAATGAAAGAAGGTAGAGGAAATGATGTTTTCAGGAGAAACAAATACATACCACTGAACTTGTTTTAATAGAAAGAAACGTCCTAAGTTATTTGTGTATTGTATTTTTAGCATCACCTGTTTGTTTTTTATGTTTTATGTCTAAATCCTTGTGCTTACTCTGTTTAGTCTTGTCTGTTTTTGTTTTTTGTTTTTTTGAAAAAAACAGAATACATTGGTTTTATGAAATGTCATCTTTGAGACCGTCTGCTTACATTGTCAGAAGTAAGGACAATTTTTATTTAACCACAATGTGGCAGCAAAGTGCAGCCATACGCCTTGTTTTGCGCCTAACCCTCAGTCTGTATTTCTCTTCAGGGGAAGGTGAAGGCACGTCGGTTACGGACCATGCTCTCTAACCTCAACACATCGGCTTTGGGTCCCTGCTCCTCCCCTCAGTTTCGTTCTCCCACAGGCCGTGTGGGCAGCCTGGAGCCTCGAACTCTGTCCTCCCTCTCACATGGCCACAACACCGGGATGGCCGCATTGGGCAAAGTGGTGTTCAGCCTGGCCTCTGAGGGTCGCATGGCCTTGTGAGTGCACCTTCTTTTTATCATCTTAGTCCACTTATCCTCATGCAGGTTGCCTTGGTCTTGGTGCGACAGCAGAGGAAGAGGGCTTGTTTTATTGAGTGATATTGTAAAATCTTGACCTCCCTTTTCCCCAGTACATTCGGCATGGTGGACAGCGAGGAGACGTGTATAGTGGTGATGGTATACAACACAGCGGACAGCTGGGGTGTCCTGATAGGAGACACTGTAGTCATTCCTGAACCTCAGGTCAAACGACACAGTATAACACATAAAGATAAGGTCAGTGTTCCATGCGTGTGGTTAAAAAATTTACTGAATAATGGTTATCTGATTGTCTGACTTTTGCTTCACTTCTCCCCGGTAGTCATTTGACTTCAGAAGTATACGAGTGGACTCTCCTCTGCTGCTCATCGTCAACGGCAAGAAACAAAACATCCAGAGTCAGATTGCTGCCTCTGTCAGCTACAAGCCCCAGAGTGAATGACCCGGGCGAGAAGCGAGAGGACCAACTTTTTTGCTGGATATGGAAGAACAGTTTGGATAATTATGGAAGTTTGAAGATTCCAAAGTTTGTGCCTGTTTTATGTGTTGTTTTGTATATAGAGGCCATTGTGTTACATTGTCTTTAGAGAGACAGTTTGTTTATATTTATAAATATTTCTCTTTTTTTTTTGGTATTCTGTTGTTGTGGGGACAACATGAAGTTGTTTTTGCAAATGAATGAACCTGTGATGATGAAAATGTGATGTCAGAATTTTGACTTTAGTTTATCCTAAAAAAATCCTTTTGCCTCTAACATTTTGTTCTTCATTCTTTGGGTCTAGGTCAGCCAGTTAACCAACCACTTAAGTCGTTCGCTACGTAGGAACAAACTTCACATTACACACACACACACCTAACTTTAGTCATGCGATGACACAAATGCACTCTACAATTGAAGGAAATGTGATATTTTTTCATGCAGACCTGATGTGGCAATTACACCACCAACCTTTCAGTGCCATTGTGTGGGATCTATTTTTGAACTATATGATATCAGTCCTATCAAAATTTATATGGAGCATTCTGAAATGTTTTGGCCCAAAACAAGCAATCCCTTTTCTTTTTCTTCAGTTAGGGTGAGACTTACCCTACTCCCCCTAATCTTGTTACACTTTTCAGATATTAATCACATATCAAAATAATGAAGAAAAACAACAACAAAGGGCTTAATTCTATGGTGATGTCCTCCTGAATGTGTCATTTCTTAAAATATGTCAGTTTTTGACAAAGAATGGGTCAAGTTTAAACATTTTTGTCAATTTGGCAAAATCTACATAATGAAGTAGACTAAGGCAGGCAGTGCTCTGTGAAGAGACAGTGATTGTGTTGTATTTTACTTACTTTTACTGGACTTGCGGCACAAATGTACAAAACAAGACTAAAAGGTCATAGTTGCATTCAACAACACTTTTAGTCCAATATTTGTTATAGTTGTCCAAAAACACATTTAAGGTTCAAAATTACAATAAATGATACAAAAATGAACTTACGGCAAACACCAACTAAATTAAGGTTAAACCACAACAATTTGTTAATGGGAATAATAGCAGTTCAGCTAAAGTCACTATGAAACCTGTTCCTCTCAGTGCTTCCTGATGAAGGACTGGCCTTTCTCCCTGGCCGGGGAACTGAACTGAAAGAAGGTCTTGGCTCCATCAGCCTCCAGGCAGGAGAAGAATCGATTGTCCACATCAGGGCCCATGGAGAGGAACTGAGGGCTTCTCTGGGGAGTTGCCTGTCGAGCCAGCCCTGGGTGACACACAGGAGGTTGACGGATGTCCTTCATTGTTGTCCTGACTAAAATTCCCTTACATAGACAATTAGCTCATTACTCCCACTGTTCTTTCTTGATGACCTCTTCCTCCCGACAGAACACCTACGGCTGTGTCCTCCTTTGTGCCAGTTAACATTATTCTTGCTGAGCTTCCTTCCTCTTTCTCATTAATCAGTGTGGGCACAAGGTGACAACTGATGTTATAAAAGCATTTAATTCCCAGGAAGAGACTGAAAAACACTTAACCTTTGTCATCTGTATTAAATGAAGTTTATTTATTTTCCTACCAAACATACTGTTTTGGGCTGCAAGTAACAGTTATTTTCATGATCAGTTCATCTGTAACCTAATTAATATGTTGTTAAGCATATAAAATGTCCAAAAAATTGTGGAAAAAGTCCATTACAGCTTCCAAGAGCCTAAAGTGGCATTTCTGCTTAATGTTACTTAATTACTATGTGCACCTAAATGTACTGTAAATGATCTCTCATTGTGAAATATCTACTTACCTCCTGCACAAAGCATCTATCATTTCAAGAGTGTACCTTTAAGTCAAATTGTTGTTCTTACCAGTGCTGAAGTTGTTATGTCCTGGTTGTGACAGTGTGTCTCTTTCCCCGACACCCACCACCATGTTGCGCAGCCTCAGAGAGTCGTACAGCCCCTGTAGTTTCTGGTACTGCCTGTTCCTCTCCATCAGCCTCTCGGACACCTCACTGTACTTCCTCTTATACTCCTCCATCACCTGACGGAAATAAAGTTTTCTACATTTTCATATATTCTTCTGAATCTATATGTTTCTAAAATTCTAAATCAAGCCTTAACATAAAAGTCGAGATTTCAGGTTAGGAATTTTCTGTAATAACGTCCTGGACATCAATGTAGGACTAATGGTGACTAAAGACGTTTTTTTTTTCCAATAGATCACCATTCAAATTCTAACTTATTTGTGGACCATCCTTAAGCTCTTTGCACAATCTTATGTGTAAAGAGCTTACACTATGGCAACAGAGCAGGTCATAGAGGATACTGGAGCTGTTTACCCACACAAAATAGTTGTGGCACTTAACAACAGTCTTAGGGTCTCATTTCAAATATGGGGTTTTGAATATGCACTTGGGTTTAAGAGTTGTGGTTTACTTTCTTCAGGGAGGCGATTTCCCCTCTCATGGCGGTGAGCTCCAGCTCTCTGCTCTGGCTCTGCTGGGTCAACACCTTCTCCATCTGCTTCAGTTGCGCATCGGCCCGTGACAGACTGTACTCTTGGTACATATGCTCCTGATGGACCTGTATGCAAGAGACTGACAAGCTGGGTGTTTTATAAGAAAAGGGGAGACAACTGGACTGACAGACAATTCAAGGTTCACAGATACCGAGCTACGCAAAGTTAATAGACATACAGACAGAAAGATATTTGACCTGATAGCTCCAGAAGGCCAGAGCGCGGCCGCTGATGTCCAGAACTATGTCTGGTCGCAATCCTGCCAGCACCATGGCTTTGTACTCCTCAGAGGGTGACAGCTCCGTCCTTACAATGTCCAACTTCCCAGACAGCGCAGAGGAGCAGGCCGGGCAGATGGCAGGAGAGCGGCTGAACTCACCGGATCCGTGCTGATCACAGAAAACATGTGAGCAGGCTGTGACCCAGGCAAAGCCGATCAGTTTGGTCCGGCACTTTGGGAAGTTACACAGGAGTGTGTCTTCGCAGAGAGACATGGCCGTGACTGAGGAAAGTGCATTTCAGTAATGGAGATCAGTGCAATAGTCTGATGTGGAATATGAAGCAGATGCATTTTGAGTGGAAGAAACCTTTACCGTATGAAGGTAAACCAAATAAACTTTATTTGAATAAAAGGCCTTTTTAATTGACATTTGTTTTGAAAGCAAAGCATTTATGTGGGGATTCTCAGTGATTTAAAGCCCTATTAGTTTAAATTTAGGAAATCAACATCACCAGGTTTGAGGTTTCAAAATTTTATTTTTTATGAGTGAATGCTGAATGAATTTAGCTGTTTTATGGATTACAAACACTTTTCTCTCCCCTCATTTTTTTCTTGGGATTGGGAAAACATTGTGATGTTGGCCATACTTAACTACCACAGACACATTCATTCATTCATTCATTCATTTTTCAATCCTACTTTTAAATGAATCCTCTTTAAATGTAAAATGGAGAGCTGGAAATTTTACTACAATATTGTAACATTCAATAATTCAAGTACTTTCAGGGCAATCCACTTATTTCGTAAAGCTTCCAAGTGCTCCACTGTGTTAACTAGCAGCTCTTCAATGAGCGAATGCTAAGCCTTAGCCGACTTTCCACTCAAGCTTTTATTTCCACTTTCTATCCATTTCACAGAATCGAATAGAAAAGTAGTAGATAAAGAATTACTAAATACTCCAAATATCACAACTTAGTTGTATGACGGAGGATGAGTGTAAGTTTTGGTTACATAGCTAGTTTAATCTTTACATCAACTGCCACTAAGTGTTAGCATTAGCAGGCTAGCAGCTAAATTGACGACTCTTAGTTCACTCAGGCGAAAGTGCTATGCCCGCTCCATGTTCACAAGCTGCTTTTGAAAAAAAAAACAACTTTGACTTTTAAAACTATATTTTCTGCTCCGCTTAAAGTGACACATTAGCAATAACTCAACCGTTATTTGATGGTTCATTCCGAGAGGTGCACAACCTACCAGCTAAGGCCGGTTTCGTCCCTCCGCAGGTGGCGGCAGGTGACGCTGGATGAGCGCTGGAATCCGATTGGCTGACGGCAACGCAACATCACGATGGCAAAAAATGTAGGAGTTAGCCGACATTGTGTCTAAAATGCTTAAATGATATGTTCAGGACAAATCTTAAACTCTGTTTATTCTTGTGCAATGCCTCTAGGATATAGGCATTTACAATACATGTAAATTTCATACCAATTTCAGGATATTTTGAGAAAAACTCCCTCTGCACGTTTCTTCTATAAAGCTTATGCTGGTAGAAATACACACTACATACGTACGTTTTGACGATATTTCAACCTGATGAACCGTGGTGGGACATAGTTCAGGATATTTACTCCAGTTTTGAAATCCACCCTTTTTCTGCTTCTGAAGAACCTGTACTTTACTTGAGGATTTGCATTTTGTGCGACCTAGTTTATACAACCCTTTCAGTCCAATACACTCATATAACAGCCGTAGTTACTTTGCAGACTAAGATTTACAACTAACGCATGTGATCGGCTTATGAAACTTTATGCATTTTATCTGTGAAACTACCCAACAGTAGCCGATATGAAGTAGTCGCACTTATATTCACCCAACTACCTGCAACGTTAAAATGCTTATATTTTAACGTACAAATAGTAACGATGCAGATATAATATGTAAATAGTAAAACTATGCAAGTCTCTGAAGAGAGTAAGAAGCATTTGAACGAACACTTAAAGTACATTAATGTTGATATTTCTTTAGGCTACTTTCGCTTCAGTGAAATTTCAGTGAACGTTGTGGCACTGCATGTTTGCTTAAGGGAAGGATCTGTGTACTTCTTAAAACAACCTCTTGAACTTTGACTTTACGTCCAGCATCATTTGTTCGTTGGTCCCTGTTTATTTTCCATGCGATGCTAATGAGCTTGAATGGAATCGAACGGGGCCCTGTTTTTCTTACACGGCCTCCGCGTGGATATATGTATAATGTGAGACACCTACTTAAATATGGCCCCCGTCCTCCTCCTCCTCCTCCCACTTTTCTCTCTCTCTCTCTCTCTCTCTCTCTCTTTTATCCATTTCTCCACGTGGTACAGGAGTAAAGGCAGGGGGTGAAAGAGGGGCATTGTGCTGTGCGGCAGCGGATCCGGGGGTTCATAGTGAGAGAGGGGAGATGCTCACTCAACTGTGTCCAGCACGCCATTGTCAAAGATTCCCATCTATTCTCTGCCTTTTAAATAGAGCTCCAGTGTAAGATGCTTTTTTTTTTTTTTTTTCCTGGGGGGTGGGTGGGAGGGGTTTATTATGCGGTTCGTGATAACACACGAACTACATGCGTGCATGTGGAACGGCTGTGTGGCCCCACTTGCAAACAACAGCCACTCACTGCACCGTTGCTGATAATTGGCCGTATGGAAATCAAAGGGTGGAAATATCGCTCATACACTCCTCATTTGGTGCAAAATAACACCGCTGGGAGGACGGATTTTTGACTCTTGTTGATGGAAACCACCTGCCAGTCAATTATTCCAACTATATGATATTTTTTTTAGTCATCAACCTTGCTGAGGATTAGAAAGAAGGTGCAGAACACCTGGTTGGCAGGGGGGGGGGCATCATAAACAGATGTCACCTGTTAGACTTATTTCTGACATGTTATTGCATCTTAATTTGACCCATGGAGGTTTTATTCCCCTCCTGCAATGATTGAAACATTTATCTTTAGCAAATGGCCAATTCTTACGCCCATTTTAATTTGTTTTAAGGCATCCAGCGGCTTTGACACCTCGTTGTCATGTTTTATTGAAAGTTTATAGCTGCTGTGTGAGTGTGTAAAGAAAAAATAAAGCTGGGGAGAAAGAGAAAGAGAGAACCAGGGAGGCTGTGTGTTACACGCCATTGAAATGCAAATATCATTGAAGAACAAGGAGTGGTTCTGTGTGTATGAGTGTGTATGGCGTGTGTGTGTATATGGTGTGTGTGTGTTTGTGTGTGTTCCCTGTATGTGCATGCAGCGGGGCAGCCGTGGGAGAGGAGGGGCGCAAATTGGACAAGTTTTTTGGGGGAGAAGAGACTTTACAAAACAGCCACACACACGCACTCACGGCAGATTCATATGACGGGGTGCAGACCTCCGGATTTCCAAACACCAATGTCCTCTTTTTTGTCTTTCTCCCATGAAAGACCGCTCTTTCAACATTTACAACCGATTATACAAATTTAATTTTTTTTTTTTTTTAATCCAAGGGCTTGCCGGAATTGCGCGACTTTTGAACTTTGGATGCTTGGATGCTTTCAGGAGCGCGTCCAAGTGCGCAAAAACGTGCCTAGTGCCATTCCACCGACTGATGTCCCCCCTCTCTGTCTGACTCGCCGTGAATCATGTCACGCCGGAAACAGAAGCGACCCCAGCATCTCGTTAACACGGATCCGGGTGGCCCGAGGCTGCTATCTCACGGTAAGAAAACACCTTCACGAGTGTGCATGTGTTTTTGTCTTGCATTTCTTGGAAGAGAGGCTGGACATCCTACAACACATAGCCAATTGGTGCTCATCACTGCATGTGGAATTCACTTTCAGTTAAAAAAAAAACTTTAAAGAACTTTACAAATGTCTGGGTTTGGACTTACACGTTTTGTGTGTGGCTTCTCTTTAATTTCTTTTCTTAAATTTCATGTACATGTATATGTAAGTCCATGTATGCATGGCCACATTCCAACAAACGCAGATTTACAAGTTTAAGATCTAAGTTTGTCAACTATAGAAACCCCTCCTGCTTATTCATTCACTGTAATGGGCCCCACTAAATGGAGGCCTTAGGCACTTTGGTCAGGGCCAATAAACTTGTCCCTGTGAAGTGAATAGAGGAGGATTAACTAACATACATCTGTGGCCATTTTCATGTGCTGCGCGTCCTCTAGGAAACCAACAGGCTGCTCAGCCCTGCCTGCTGGAGGTCTTTGATTAACACAGAACACTCTCTTATTTGTTAACAATAAGGTGCATGGGTGGGGGGAAGGGAAGGCGATGTTTTTGGTAAAGATTAATCTTCCACCCCTCTATTCTATTTTCCTTTTGCTCTTCGTTCATGCTTTTCTTCCTCATGCACGCCCCCCCCCCCATCCCAGCGCTATTGACTGTATACTCCTACACAGTTGGGGGGTTTCAGATGGATGGGAAAAAACATTCAGAGGGGATAGATAGATTGCTCTCGCAGTTTTGCACTTGTACCGTGTTGCAATGGGACATAGCTTCAAGTGCATGCACCCAAGGGTCTCTGCAGGTAAAGTTACACAAATGAAGGTGGAGGTTCAGATTGGGACTTATTTAGGCGTTCCCGGCAGGTTAAGGTTTGTTTATAAGTCGCAGGGAAGGAATTTCACTCAGGTACAGTCTTTCATTCCATCACTATACCTCTCCAGGAGGGAATAGTTAGTTTGTCTCTCCATTGTTGTTACCCTCCCCCCTTCTTTTTCTTTTTACTCTTTCTCACTCTGTGCTCAAGATTCTGAAAGAATTTGACCCCTTAGCAGCAGAGGTCAGATTAGTTGACCAATCAGAGTGTCTGGACAGTGCCCAGAACCCTTAGCGTGGCCTGACCCTTGACCTCCACTGTGACGTAAGGGGGGAAGGGTGAATAGAGAGATGAAAGACGTAACTGCTATAGGGAGGGGGTGGGTTAAGAGGGGTTATGGGTTGTCTTGGTGATGCCCATTGTCCTCTTAAATGTGTTGCCATAGCACCAAGGTGGTCTGTAAGCTTTTTTGTGTGTGCAAGATGTTTGAGGAGTTTTGCTGCGGAGAGCACAGATTGAGACAAGACATTACAAAGACCGTGGAGTTTCTTCTACTTGTTTATTTGCTTGTTGAAGGCCATTTCCTAGCAGGCATTTCCCTTGGAGTTGAAACAGGATCTTTTGGTCTGCACACAAATTTAAAAACTAAATTTATAAACAGCAACTGGAAAATAGTGAAATAAACAAACTCTGTGACTGAAACAGAAAGTTTTATTGAATCTATGGACCTGGATATCTGAACTGATATTGGAGATTTAGCATAATAAGGCTCCTGCAAGGAAACTCACAGGTTTTCAGGTTTTAAAAATAATTTTTAGCATTCTTATTTTCTGTCAATCTTCAGATGATCACTTGGGAATGAAGTCACCGTCCACATCTCTGGGCTCTGAAGTGACATCATCAGGGTCCTCATCCTCATCCCCCACCTCTCTCCACGACTGCCAGCCGCCTCTGGCCCCTCGCCCATCCCCCGGTGGGCTGCACGCGCCCTCCTTACCCAGTGAGAGCTCGCCTCCTCCCCACTGGCCCAGCCACATTGCCCCCTTCACCACCTCCCTCCCCAACACCCATTCTTCCCTCTCCCCAGACTTTCCTCATCCCTCGCTGTCTTCCCAGACTCACTCGCCTCCTCCCCTGGGTCAAACCTCAGGTTCCCACCAAGGAAACTCTCACTCCACCATGACATCCCCACCGGTGGGCAGTTCAGCCGCCGCCACTACCTCCTCCTCTTCCTCCTCCTCCACATCCTCGCAGTGTGTGCCGCCTCACCGGGACAGCTCCAGTCCAGGTCAGCAGCAGTCCTCCAGCTCTACAGGGCAGCAGGGACAGATCCAGGTGCCTCCAACCCTGGCAGTACTCCTAGAGGAGCTGAGGGTTTTACAGCAGAGGCAAATCCACCAGATGCAGATAACAGAAGAGATCTGTAGGCATGTTCTAAGGCTTGGAGGGGCTGTCTTTGGCCAAGAAAATAACGCACAGGTCAGTGCTGCAGACAGCAACCAGAAGTCTACGGGAGCAGCATCTTCATCACCGACACACCCTTCCACTGCCACTCCAGTGACCACAGCTTCATCGCTGTTGACTGGCCTTCCGTCTTCCCTCTTCCCCCAGCCAGCCGTCTCCAAATCAGGCACTTCTCATGTTAATGGCAGCAGAGCTTCATCCTCCTCTACCTCTTCCTCATTATCTTCCTCTTCTTCCTCATCTATTTCCTCATCTATCAGCTCCTCCGTTGCCTCCCTGCACCCACTGTCCTTGTCATTAGGCCTACCGCCACGCTACCTCCACGAGAAATCGTCTAACACTTCCTCATTCGGCCACAACAATGGTGTCAGCTTCCCTACTCCTCCCCTTCCAACCACCAGCCATTCCCAGGACCTCCAGCCCAGCTCCTCTCTCGCCTCTGCCTCCTCATCGGGACGCCCTCAGCATGTATGCCGTTTTTGTGGGAAAGTGCTGAGCAGTGATTCATCACTTCAGATCCATCTGAGGTCACATACTGGTGAAAGGCCCTACCAGTGTCCAGTCTGCTTGAGCCGTTTTACAACTAGAGGGAACCTCAAAGCTCACTTCCTGCGACACAGAGAGCAGAACCCAGAGCTGTCCCTCTCCCTGCTGCCCCCAGCACTGTCTGAGCAGACACAGAGTGGATGTGCCCCTGGTGCCATCCAGAGAAGGAGAAAACGGCGGGCTGATGATGACGAGCCATTTAACGGAGTGAAAGGGAGCATTCCTGGAATGACAGAGAACATGGCTTTAGGATTCCTGTCCGGTGCGTCAGCTCGGCCCTCGCCTTCCTCTCTACCTCTGCCCCCCTCAGTGGACATGGCGCTGCTGTCCACAGCCCATTCACTGCTCCAGCTAAACAGAGCCTCAGCTGCAGCTGCTGCCAGTGCATCGAGCACTGTACTCCCTTCTTCTTCTACGTCCTCATCTTCCTCCTCCTCCATGGGGAGCCAGTTTAAAGGAGCAAAGCAGCAGCGTTTTGATGAAAACACACCTCCTCACTCTACCCTTCACACAACCTCTGCATACTCCCAACTAGCCCACCTCCCCAAGATTCTCTTCCCTGGAGGTACCTCCCCTCATCACCTTGCACTTCTCCGGCCCCCGGGCCACCCATCCTCCTCCCACCTCACTTCCCCTCATCAGCTACCCTTCCCCTTTCCGCCTTTCCCTAAACCATCAACCTCATCACCCTCCTCGTCCTCTCCCACCGCCTCAACCCAGACCTCAGACACCTCCAAGTTGCAGCGGCTGGTACAGAAGCTTGAAAAGCAACCACAGGGAGGTGCCTCTTCCTCTAACTCTTCTCCCTCTACCTCCTCACAAACACCTGCTGACGCCAATGGGGACACACACGGCCATGACCTGACCACCACGTCCAGCGCCTATCGCAGGGAAATGTTGGCTGCACTTGGCCTGAGCCCAAGTGCCAGTGCTGCAGGACTAGTGACCAGTCAGGGAGTCTCAGGTTCAGGCACTACAACCACCACAACTGCCCCCTCTCTTTCTACTGCCCAGGCTGCAAACCAGTGTGGTGTCTGCCTGCGTGTCCTCAGCTGCCCTAGAGCTCTGCGTTTGCACCAGGCCACACATCTGGGAGAGCGTCCGTTCCCTTGTAAGCTGTGCGGTCGCTCCTTCTCCACAAAGGGTAGCCTTAGGGCCCACCTGGCTACTCACCGTGCAAGACCACCAAATGCCCGTGCCCTAAACTCCTGCCCGCTGTGCCCACGCAAATTCACTAATGCCTTGGTACTTCAGCATCACATCCGCTTGCACCTGGGAGGGCAAATACCACCTGATGAAGACATGCCACCTGAAGACGGTGCAGAAATGGAAAGCGCCGTCTTTGATGATGGTGAGAATGACTCCATCAGTTCCCCATCTAAAGCCCAACAACTCCTTCCCTTGGCCTTAACAATAGGCTCCAGGTCTCCAAAAGATGTGCTCAACTCAGGGTCCACCTCGAAGCAATCCACAGCTCCTGATGTTACGTCTGTGAAGACAGAGGAATCCGAGGGTTCAACACCCAGTGTTAGCCCACCCCTGACCCGTAATCCCCCTTCAGTGGGAGCTGAGGACCCCCTGCGTCTGGTAGACAACACCCTGGCTGATGGTAGCCCCATGAACGGCTCCATGTACTCCGAGGAGGAGACCCACGCTGACCTGGGTAGCACCAGCCCTTTCAAAGCACCCTTAGCTAGTTCTCATTCAGCTGTAGTGAATAGAGATGCAGAGGAAGATGACACCCCTCTATCCCTCTGTGTTTCGAAGTCTGGGGTAGAAAATGATGCACTGCACAGAGGGGTTAATAATGATGACGCCTGCTCGACAGACGTGCCAGCGACTAGCACTGATTCTAACCCAAAACCCCCAGCTGCAAATCCCTTACCTGCACTCACTCCTCCTGCTAGCCCCAAAGTTATCCCAGATGCAGGAGAGGCCTGTGGCAGTGCACCACAAGGGCCACAGGAGAGAGACGCTGCCCAAACTAAGGGGAAGGGTGAGCCTACCACACCCAGAGAGCCTTTGTCAGTGTTGGATCCAGAGCTGGACAACGACACTCCAGTGGAGGAGGGTTATGGTGTGCCAGAAAAACCTTCAGTGGACCCAGAGACCTCTGTCTCAGCACCAGCCCCACAGAGTCAGCCTCCCCGCCCGGATAAACCCTACAGCTGCTCCCACTGTGGAAAGGCATACGCCAGCCGTAGTGGGCTTAAGGTAAGGGTTAAAACTGTGCCAGAGTCCAAAGTCAATGATTTCGATATTGTAACATGAAGATATTTAAATGGTGATTTATTTTTAGGTCATGTTTGGTGCAATTTTGTATATTTGGACTGAGTGAGTAAATGACTATTGTGTTGTGTTTCTCATCAACAGGGACATATGAAAACTCACCCTGGAGCATTGATCAGTACCCCCTCCAAGGCTCAAACCAGTGACACTGACATTGCGGACGATCGCAGTTCACATTCAGCCAATAAGAACCTGGGACAGCAGGATGAAAAGCAGGGATTGGCTAAATCCCCTGAGAAAGGTGACAGCACAGATCCTCTACCAATCAGTGTTGGTTCTGATGTGGTAGGTGAGCCTATGGGCACTGCTGTGTAGAAAGTTAGAATTGTTGAATGGCTGCAGTCAGTTTTTAAAGGGTCCTGACAAGGGAATGTATTTTTTTAATAGAATGAGATTTGTTTTTAGAGCTATTAATTCAAATTCATGTTCACCTTTTGTATTAGATAGATCTAGTTTATATTGTAGTACCATTACAAGAGACTTTTGAATGTAGTATTTTAGCTATGTATTTTTGTATTTCAAAGACCACAGTGAGGCCTTATCTTACGCATTTCACAGCATAGTCATGAGGAGAATTAATTGTTTGCGCTTTTTTGCCGACACCTACTACAGCACATACTGCATAATATCAAACCAGTATAAGCTGAGTGTAAAAAAGTGGAGGGTCCAGAATTTTACAAAATGAACTCCATACCAAAATAGGCCAAATTAGTTATGGCCATTGTTTGTAAATATGAGCTGAGGTTACATGTTAAGCCTTTTTATTGTTACTTTCTTCTTTCCTTTTTTTAATGCAATGCTGCTGAATGCATGTTTCTGATGTGCTGTGTTGCACTGTGAGTTGCACTGTGTCCTTTGCTGCCGAAAGATCAGTTGGAGCAAACACATGCTGGCAATGATGACGATGATAACCATGATGATGATTACAATAATAATGATGGCGACGATTGTGTTAGATTATCAGTACTCCTGTACTTATAGCTGTGAACATTGCTAGCAGTAAATGACCGTGTTCATACTGATGATTGTAAATGTTTTTTCTTGTTGTTGATGTGCCGTGTCAAACTGACAACAAGGATTGAGCCCCGTCCGTTAAAACTCCCCCTCCTTTACCACCCACCCTCCCCATTCTCCTCTCTCAAAGCATTTGAGAGTTTTCTGCTCCTGCAGAAATTGTCTGCACTCACTGCATTCCTGCTTAGTCCAGTTTAGTATTTGTATGCTTTACTTTACCCTTTGTAAACCCCTTTTTGTAGCAATGACAAAATATGTTCCCATACTTCCCATGTGATCTATAAAAGATAAATAAAACAATGGTGATGTGAAGAAGAGACCTGTTTGTCGCTTGTTTGTGGTTTTTTAGGACTGGGGGGGGGGCGTATTTTTTGTCTGGGTTCAGTTCAAGCCTGTGTCTCCGTGAATTCATTTATCTGTTTAAGTATTCTGTTTGTATGAGTCTTGTATGTGTGCGCCTGCATGTACGCTAATTTTTCTAATGTTTGTTCCAGCTCTCGGTGTGTCTTGATCAGGGCGTCTTTTGTCTGGGGCGCTGGGCTAGTTGTCTCTTAATTCTGCCTTTTTTTTTTTTGCCTTCAGTATCTTTTAATATGTTTCAGTTCCCCAGTACTGTGTGTGTGTGTGTGTGTGTGTGTGTGTGTGTGTCTGTGTGTGTGTGTGTGTGTGTGAAAAGGATAATCAGAGCTTGTATGAGTGTGACTGAGGGTGCAGCTGTAGAGGCCACCACCTCCCTCCCTCCCTCCCTCCCTCCCTCCCTTGCCTTTCCCTCCCCTCTCTGTGTCATACTCTCTTTCATACCCACTCTCTTTCATTTTCTCTTTCATTTCTCTCCCTCACTCTTTCTACTCACCCACTCACCCCTGTACTCTTCCCCTCCTCCCACCCCATGTAATGAGCTGACACACAGGAAGCTCTAATCCTCACACAATGCCACCCCTCTTCCCCCCAGAGTGACTGGGAGCGGGACAGGGGGCAACAAGGACCAACCTGGCCCAGCTGTCCCCAAAATGGCTGCCTTTAATCCCTCCAGTTTTTAGCCTACAGGGGCTCCTGAAACCATGACAACCAGTAACCAAGGACAAGAATTGCCAGGGTAGAAAGTGGGACAAAAGGAGTGAAAGGAGCCATGTGTGAGAAGTTTGTCCACATGCGTTCGTGAGCGACAAGGGATGTGTCTCAATCAAAAAAACAAGAAAGACAAAAAAAAAAGTCATTTTAACAGTTTTCAATCTAAGAAAGAAGCAAACGGGGGGAGGTGCAAGCAAAAGTTCACAGGTGTGATGGTTGCAAACTTTGATCACGTTACAAATTCATCACTCATCAATAAACATTAATCATCTCTCTGTAGACATCAGTCATCTTCAGTAGGAAGGACAAAAGTGTGTTGAGGTGTTAAAGGTCATGTAACATGCATAAAATGCCCTCTCTTAATGAAGAATCAACATCCATCTGGAAGACAAAGAAGTTGTTTATTCCACATCAGCCATTAATTAATTAGATTTTTGGTAATTAACTGCCTTTTAACTGGAATGTGACTACATCTCCAGACCAGTAATAGGCCAACAAATGTTTTGTTAGTTGTTATGCTATTTGTTATCTGCCTGTCAGATATTTTTTTCGTATTTTTTTTTTTTAAAGCAAAATCTGTAAAACATAGGAATGGTTGCACACAGGGTACACCTTCAGCAAAACCCAAATGGCCAAGTACAATTTAAACATTTCATAAATGGTTTATAACAAACTATAATGTAGTTGTTGGAAGTGTTCATGAATGTATTGGTCTACATCTATAACTCCTCCTGTGGCCAAACCATAAATGGAGTCCGGTGTATAAACAGATAGTGAATGACAATGACAGTATAATAAAACACATTGATAATAATACTGTGTGTCTGCATAGGAGATGTTATAAGTGCTAATTCCTTACATTATAGTGTTTTATAAATTATTTATTAACTGTTTGTATACTGCTTAGAAATGCTAAATAGGGGGGCCTAAAATAAAGTGTCACCGATATTCGACATCTTGTTTCAGGAGCTTTTTCAAAACCTTTGTTGTAAGTTTTTTTTTAATGACTCTCACAATCGTCCAGTCCATTAGTGGTATAAACCAGTGAGGAGACTGGCATTTGTAGACAAAACAGGATTTATTGCACATCCTGTACAAGTGTAGTACAAACTTCAAGTAATTCATCTACCAGCATGAGGAAATTGAGAGTAGATAACAGTCCCTTCAGAGACTGGACGTTCTGCATTATACTCTTATACATTTTAAAAGGACACTACACAAATATCTAAGCGAAGAGTGACATTTCCTCTGAGGGACTTTAAATTTAAAGTTATACTTTCTGATATTTTTAAAAAACAATTGCCAGCGCTTTAATCAGTGTGTCTGTGTGTGATTAATGACTGCCCTGTGTGACTGAAAGGGTCTTGCGTGAATCCATCCCCAGGTCTCTCCTGTAAAGTAGATCTTGATCTTGGTGGGATGCCAAGGGGATGTTACACGACACCCCCCTTGACGTTTATATTTCTAAAGGCTTCATATTCAGATCACTGTAAACCAGTTAGGGACACACTGGTAAGTCCACGTCCCTCGGTATACAATCCACACGAGGGAGCCATGGCCCACAGTTTTATCATCCAATAGACAAGCAAAAGTATTTGACAACACATACGTAACCATTTTATATTACAAACGGACATAATTATCAGTGTATTAATTTCTGTCCTGCACAGAAACAAGGAATATGAGATGACCCCCCCCCCCCCTGTTTATGTCTGTATTTAATTTGACTTCATCCATATTATTAGTAGTATTACAGTGGCTGTAATTTGGTTGCCTTAGAAATGTTTTCCTGGTGTGTAGAGACAGATTGTGCTTTTGAAATCGAGTCCCGACCACTTCCCGGTTCCCCAGAGAGATTTTGGAGAGATTCATAAACGCAGGCCACCACCACACCAGTGGAGGATCCCTTTAAAACACAAACAAACCAACAAAAAAAGATGGACCGACATCGTGTCTTCCGCACCTAACAGTGGGTTTACGAAATCAGCTCAGGTTGAGTTTGCATGACAATGTCCCCACAATCCTTGTCTTGCGGTTATTTGTCTTTTTCTTCAGCGCCGTTCTTCTGTCGTGGACGGTAACACCTGTTCGATGATGTAATTACAGCCAACACCTCCGCGGCGGAAAAAACCCACTCAGGTGACACTACGCGAGGCTTTAAAGCCCGAACCCCGACCCTCCTCCCCACGCCCGACTCGCTTCCTCGGCAGTTAAGCGTCGGGAAAACCACAAGTGCATAAAAGCCACGGGCAGCGCGGCGAAAGGACCGCAGGGGTGGCACACGGATCTGGACCTTAAAACAAAGAGGAAACGGCAGAGGTGGGTGGGGGGGGAGAGACGCACGAAGAGGCTCAGTGCAGAGGGAGACGGGGAGAAAGAACGATGAGAGGGCGAGGGGGAGAGAAGAGCTGAATAAATCGGTTGAAATCACAGTTTGATTGGGGGGGGGGGGGTTTGTGATCAGTGAAGACACCCAAGGGGGACCCAAGGGGACCCAAAAGGAGCCGGGACGCGCCTGGAGAAGGTGAGCAGCCGCTTGCGCACTACTCTTGTCTACCCACTGCTTTTCCAGGTGATTCGTGTGGGCGAACCAGTCGCAGGAGAGAGCAGACAGCCGCAGCCTAGTTTACAACTCAGGCTCAAGCCCATATAACACTTATTAACCTGAAATGTCATTCCACGTGTATCTGGGTGTCTTTTAGCAAAACTGCATCCTTGAAATCAACTCAAGTGAGTGGTCTGAGGTCTTTTAGATGTAGCCTCATTGTCATTTTAGGAGGAAGAAGTGACTCAGAATGCCCTCTTTTCGGGGTAAGGTTTAGGCAGGAGCTGGACATCCTGCAACCAGGTGATTCCTCCTCTGATATCTCAGTGTCACCTTTCCAGATCTGATTCAAACTCCCATAAAAGAAACAGAATCCTCACGATCATAAAAAAAGTTAGATTCCCTGATCGGTGCTTTATTGATCAATTAAAAACAACAGAACGAGCCAAATCATTTCACTAACACGATACTCTTGATTAGAGAGGACTTTCTGGATCCAGGATGTAACCTTGAGTTACTCATGACGGACTACTTATCAGCAGCTTTTGGACCTTGCACTCTCTTTGCGAGCCTCGCCTCTCAGTGTCTCCGGCAAGCGTTTGATCACACGCAGGGACACTCAATCTACTGTCCTTCTCCTTTGCACCTCTGTAGTCTCATGAACCCACGTGCTGCTGATCTGCTGCTGCTGCCGCCCCAAGGTATCTGAACTTCTCAGCCACTCTTACCTTCTTCTTACAATCTTCACACCTTCATATGTGTCTCCAGTCTGAATTCTTAAATCGACAGTAAAGTATTTTCTTGTGCATGTTGATATCAGGTTATCTCACATACTTTGACGAGCCTCTCTCTACCTGACTCTCTCCTATATCTCTCACACTAAATTACTTATTCACATCTGTTTACCATCTTGGGGTCAATATTTACTTCTAAACATCTCCTTGTTCTTCCTATCTAAATCTGTCTTTGGTATTTCTGTGTTTTTAAGCTTTATTTTTCTACAATCTAAGTCACTGTTCTCAGTTGTTTGGCCAATCTCATGTCTGGCTTGGCTCATCAAGAAGGGCTTCAGGATTGATTGAGGAGTGATTTGAAAGTGAAAAGTCACCTGGGTTAAAACTTTGATATATTTGGTTGAAAAGTTTTCTTTTTTTTTATGTCAAAATAGCAAAAAGGTCAGAAAAAACTCACAGTCTTTGAAATCACCTTGAAACAACAGTCATATCCAAACTGGCACTTTTTTTCAAACATATTCTGGATCCCTAAACGTGTTTTCAGCTGTAAATCACCCAAAAATTAGTTTTTTTGAGGGAAACACACCTTTCAGTTCAGCAGATTTGTAATATCTGTTGAAAAGCCCCATGTAATATCACTATAAACTTGGCTTTGACAAAGCACTCTTTCTCATTCAAAACCTCATTACGGTTAATTAAATTTAAGCGGTTTAAAATGTAATTTTATACATGTTTGTACTTTAGATTGTGGCAAGTTGGAGCCTAATAATGCTGAGTGATATTGACTCATTTGCTGTGTCTGTCGCATCGTCAAACTCCTTACATGTGGAGGATAATGAACTTTGGAAAACACGTGACCAGCCACTATGCTGACACGCTCAAACGCTGCATATGTGTGTGTGTGTGTGTGTGTGTGTGTGTGTTGATTAGCGTGTGTAGGTGGATTGGTGGCTGACTATGAGTCAGAATGTGTGTCTCGGTCAGTAGTTCTTCCTTAGCTTGTGGTTACTAACGAAGAACTCGCATTTTTAGGCATGTGGCGTGTTTGCTCCGTTCCCTCTCTCTCTGTCAATACACTCAACCTTAAAAGGCCATTTGCTGTGCAGCCTAATGGCTCCCTGATCCGCAGAACTGCTCTCAAATCCGACAGTGTCCACACGAGTGTCATATTATGTTTTTTTGCACATTTGTCCCTACATTAGCGCTTGTGGCATGTAAATATGTTTTTGTTTGACTAGATTTGGACAGAATTGAAACAACACAAGTATTTGCTGTATGTTTGCTTCGACGAATCAGTCTCCATGGGAACAGCATCACTGATATGACCTTGTTTGGCCTCCGCAGATGGCAGGAGATGATCCCAGATAACTGAGGGAACCGGTGAAAAACTCTTCGTTTGTGGCTGAAATCTTGTACAGAAAACAGCTCCACACTTTTCCAGTTGATAAATAAACCATCAAAACACAAACAATGGCATCCTACACCGCTGCTCCAACACAAGAGGCGAGTAATGGCGGCCCTCCATCTGTGAAGTCTGAAGGCTCTCAAGAGTCCATGAAGCTGAAGAAAGAGATCTCCCTCCTGAACGGGGTGTGCCTGATTGTGGGCAACATGATCGGCTCGGGGATCTTCGTCTCACCCAAGGGCGTCCTCATCCACAGCGCCTCCTACGGTCTCTCTCTGGTGGTGTGGACCGTTGGTGGGATCTTCTCTGTGTTCGGGGCCCTGTGCTACGCCGAGCTGGGGACCACCATCACCAAGTCGGGGGCCTCCTACGCGTACATCCTGGAGGCCTTCGGGGGTTTCCTGGCCTTCATCCGCCTGTGGACGTCGCTCCTGATCATCGAGCCGACAAGCCAGGCCATCATAGCCATCACGTTCTCCAACTACATGGTGCAGCCCGTTTTCCCCACCTGCATAGCTCCGTATTTGGCCAACAGGCTGCTGGCTGCTGCCTGTATATGTAAGTACACATCTGGAGCGTGTGAATGTGTATCTCTTGTGTGCGAATTTGTATCGCTTGCTTGTGTGTGACATGCGTGACAGAATGAGAGAGAAAAGACAGATGGATGAGACAGTGAATAGGTGAGTAAGTGGCATGTAGAGTCCGTGATGATGTCTGTCATAGTCACTGTTGGTTTCACATCTTAGACAAAGCACGTGAGCTTTAGAGACTACACAAGTGAAAAATGGTGAAACCATAGCTGAAGTCAGCAAGTCTGCAGCACAAAGACTCGCGGATATCAGATGAAAGAGGAACTGGGCAGCCCAAAAATTTAGGAAGAGAGACCCATTTAACTCTCAGCGCAATGGTTTAGAAATCCCAGACTTTACCCGGAGCTTTTTTTTGGATCTGTGAACAGCAAGAAACTCTTCATAAATGTAGAAGTAGCCTTTCTGTGTGGATGCGACCCAAATTGCTGAGGTAAATAGAACACAAAGGCACGGACAAAGAGCTAAGCTGACAAACTGAATTAACCAAACTGGCAAGACTGCTCACCGAGGCAACCGAGCACAGCTCCGGAGGCAAAGAAATACCAGCACTCAGGCAACCAGACACTGAGACAAGAAGCCAAAGGCAGACAGAGAGCTTCTTAAGGCAATGCCTCACAGAAAAGCCCTGATTTTCAAGATAAACAATAGACATATTGCGGTCGTTTTCTAATAAATATTGCTCATTCATCCACCCACCAACCTGAAAGACATGCTTGCACACACACTTAAAAACAAGCACATACACACTTGTGCCACGCACCGATAAGCAGTGCTCAGAAGAGAGCCGTGAGTGCTGATAGCTGTGAGATAAAGTCCTTGATGCACGGAGACTCTGACCTGAGAGGCTAATAGTAGACTGACAGCTCAGCACAGGAGTGAAGTTGAAAAACAAACTTAAACCCACTTCCTGTCAGTGAATGTCTCATCGAAAAACTTGTGCTCTCTGGGACTGCAACTAGGAAACTGTAGTCAGTCTGTACTCCAATTTTATTCTAATTTAGTTGAAATTAGAAAACGATTTAGGTTATGCTATAATTTTTTAAAAGTTCACTTTTACATCCAATTTAGTTTCTTAATTCTAAGGAGAACTTCTCACCGGAAAGCTTTAACAGACGGGCCAATTTCTACAGAAGCCCACTTATGCCAAGAAAAGAATAAAAAAGTGATGAAAATGTTTGCATGATAAAAATGAAAATACTAAGTCAAACTACAATTTAAAACTTTCCAAACTTTCAAACTTTTAAATCATTCACTTACTAAATCAAAATTATGAGACAATAAGTCAAAGTTTCAAACTATAATCAAATTTATTAGATAATAGTTAAAAAATCTAACTTAGGTAATTATTTTTACTTTAATATCTCATAATTTACTTGTGATCTAATCATTTTGTCTTAATAAGTCAAACCTTTGGCTTAGTATCTAATAGTGTAGTATCTCATAATTATGAAAAATGACTTTGTATCTCATTATTAGAAAGTCACAAAAACTCCTTATAAAAGGAAGTAAAAATCTTGACTCAGTAATTGCATAATTATGATGTAGTAACTTTAAATTTCAACTTAATATGTCAGAATTGTAACTTAGAAGAAATGCTTTAAGTCAAAATAATAAATAATAACAAAATAATAAGTCAACTTTTTAAAATTATTATTTCATACTTTTAAATGGTAGTTCAAGATTTTTACTTACTTATTATCTCATACATTTGAATAGTAGGTAAAAATCTGTATGTAGTACCTTGAGTACTTTTAAATTTTATTAGTCAAACTTTTAATGTATTGTTTTTTTTCTTTTCTTGGCGGGAATGGGCTTCCATGAATCTGAGACTTGACCGTCTTGCTCCCCATCTAACATGGGTACTGCAGGTGACCATCATATATTCAGAAAACCATATTTTCTTTTTATTTTTAGTTGAATAATGAAGTGGGAAAGTCAGTGAAAGTTTTGCTTCCCGTGTTTCCAAGTCATGAGACAGAATGAAAACCTTAAACCTTCACAAAAAGTCTTAAGAGAAATGAAAATTTGTATACAACA
Source organism: Xiphias gladius (assembly GCF_016859285.1). Lineage (NCBI taxonomy): Eukaryota > Metazoa > Chordata > Actinopteri > Istiophoriformes > Xiphiidae > Xiphias > Xiphias gladius. The sequence goes on from NC_053411.1 coordinate 12,804,984, forward strand.
GCAGTAAGAAAACGTAATTGGTACACAGAATCAAGAGGGACTCTCATCATTCACTCTCTCAATTACATGGCAATTGGATGCTTTTTAGCAGCTGACATCGAGAGTCGTGGATACGCGTTAGCACGTGTGTTCACGGTCACTGAACAAGTGAATGAGTTTTTAAAGAGCTCCATTTCACCTCACATCTGGACCGTATTTGACCTCTGCTACCAGTCAGCCAGCCTCCCAAACCCGATCTCGCACCTCCCACCCTTCTAACCTTTCACTGTCAACACACCACGCCTCTACCTCCGTGTGGCAGAGTCTCCCCCTCCATCGCTCATCGCCGGTCACCTCCGTCTGAGGCATCGTGTGTTGTTGTGTTTGACTGGGCGTCCTGTTGGGAACGGACTTGTTATGATCCTCGACCTGTCAATGTGGTGGAAGATGATAGTGTTATGATTCGCCTCCCTTTACTGCGGATTGAGGCATTTCGGTGCTGGATGTTGAGGAGAGGGCAGTGATGTAATCCCGTTTGGGTCTCTTATTTAAACATCTGGGTAATGTGGAGGTCAGTGTGGCGTGATAAGCGTAGTCTGCGAGCAGCAGCGCTATGAGCTTGGCTCTATAAGTATAGTATGTCCACTCAGTTTGTTTGAAGGAGAATTTACAAGACTTGTAGAGTCAGGAGAATGATTTACACAACAGTAAATACTTTGATCTCAAGGAGTTTTTTTAAAACAGAAATAAGAGAAATAAATCAAAATATGATTAAAAAAAAGTGAAGCGTGTATAAAGCTCACTGTTGCTTCTTAACAACTGGATAATTTAAAATGACCAGACATCCCGTGATCTACTATTTCCACATTTATGAGCAAAGGAGGGATCATGTGCTGCTAAGAGGCCAGAGACAGATAAGTCGCAGGGAGAAGCACAAAAACATGTTTTCCGAGAACATCAATTCCGCTCAAAGTGAAGGAGGGCAATAAATGAAAAAGGAGCCGCTGAGACCTCTTTCCTATCAGTTGTTCGGGCTGTGGGGTCAGTAAGTGGAAATGGTCACAACTTACCACAATCACCACAATATACAAGGCCATCAGATCAGTGGTGGTTTCACAACTCTTGTTTATGGCTTTTAAAGTTAGTGTCACTTGAATAACTGTACCTGTGTGTGTGTGAGGGTCTCTCTCTCTCTTTCTGTGTGTGTGTGTGTGTGTGTGTGTGTGTGCGTGTGCGCGTGCGCGCGTGCGTGTGAGAGAGAGGTTGTATGTGCTGCACTCAGCTGTTTCCTCATCTGAAAAACAACAGGCCAGTCTGCTTGAGTCAGCAGCTGCGTTTCCTTAAATCAGCCGTACTCTCACAAGGAAACATGCTGGCACACACTCAGTTTACGGAGCGACAGTTTGTGTCTCTCTCTCTCTGTATGTATGAGTAATACATCGAAACTTACGATCATTCTGTGGCTCTTTTCCCTCAGGTTTGCTGACCTTTGTGAATTGTGCCTACGTGAAGTGGGGCACCAGGGTCCAGGACTTCTTTACCTATGCCAAAGTCATTGCTCTCATTGCTGTCATCATCACTGGCCTGGTGAAGATCGGACAAGGTGCTGACTCTATCACTGACTCTTATCTTTTAAATCCTCCACGATATCCTAAAATTTTAATATTACTAAAGCAAAAGTTTAAATGGCAACAACAGGGAGACATAGATGACACCTGCTGTTGGCTTAAAAATTTTCAATGATAAACTTTAGGTACTGATTATTAATGTATGGAGTAATTTACTAAGTAACTTAATAATATTTAAATAATTGTTTTGGTATTTTCCAGGTCACACTCAGAATTTCGAGGGCCTTTTCGATGGCTCATCTCAGGACCCAGGGCACATTGCGCTGGCTCTGTACTCGGCTCTGTTCTCATACTCTGGATGGGACACCCTCAACTTTGTCACAGAGGAGATCAAAAACCCAGAGAGGTGAGGAGGCCATGAGATAAAGTTAATGGGACATATTGGGCGGACGGCATTTGTTTGAGGCCAGAACTGCCTCTTCTTTTAGTACCGATGTAACCGTTCTGAATGGCTCTACTGGTTCCTGTCAACACGGAGAGCTGGTCCTCAACAAATGCAGAACAAGACTCTACAGCCGAGTGTACAGCTTCGAGCTAAATTCTAACATCAGCATGCTAACATGCTCATAATGAGAATGTTAATACACTGATGTTTAAGGTGTATAATTTTGACCATGCTAGCATTTGCCTGTTAGCGATAAAAAGAAATTGCACAGCTTAGGCTGTTGGGAATTTCATTCGTTTTGTGGGTATTTGGTCATAAACCAAAGTACTGGACAAATTGAAATTTTGAACCAATAATGGCGCCAGATGAAATGTCTGGGGATCACCACAGTCAGTGGGATTCGTCCGCTGTGGATCATGAAATGCCTGAACAAAATTTCATGGGAATCCATCCAATAGTTGTTGAGATATTTTAGTCTGGACCAAAGTGGTGGACCGGCCGACACACTGCCATTGTCATCCGCAAAACCCACGCCGCTAGCATAACTAAAATGTTAAGCACTCCATAAAACAAACTTATCAACGCAGACTAATCATGAAGCGAGCCATTAATCAATACTACATTTTCCAAATTCATGTCTTATCCACTCACAGTGTTGCAGGGCAAAACTTTGGAAACAAGAGAAACACTGCCCTAAGTCAGATCTCCTCTTCCGATCATTTATTTCCCATAGACATCGATGAGTCGAAGTCTATGGGAAATATTGACTTGGAATGAGACTCATCAGTAGCTCACATCTTGATTATTATCTCAAGCTTTCGTAACTGAGTATTGCCTCATGTCGGTATATCCCTCACACTCCCTTTTACAGTTTGCTTCACATTTGTGAATATGCAGCGATTTTAATAAAAGTTAAACAGTGTAAAAAAAAAAAAAAAAAAAAAATTTCTACAATCTATTAGTGGATCTATGAACATTATCCTTTTCCTATACTTGTTACAGTTTATCTCATGAGATTATTCCTATAAAGCCAAAGAAAATTCTGTCTTCCCAGTGCATTATAAAGGAATATAAAGTTGGCAGGCTCTCCTGTGACTTGATCAACACCTGTTGCATCATCCGTCTGAAATGTCAATCAATAAGAAATAACCTGTTGAGTAGTAAACAATACAGAGAGATGAAGAGCAAGGAAAATAAAACTGTGAAAGGGTTTGTTGTGATGTTTCTTTAGGAAACCACATTGAAAGTATGCGTGTGTGTGTGTGTGTGTTTGAGCTTTTTGCTGTGATTCACACAGCCAAACACTGATCAAATGAAGCAAGACTGCACATGTGATTGGATCACATTCTCTCCCAAATTCTCAGGCAGATTAAGTGACCAATGCCCCCACCTTTTCCCAATCCCCATCCTTCTCTCAACCACGGGGTCGATCGGCTCTTGACCAGGAGACACCTGATGGAACTGCTTCATCACTCCAGCGCTCTCCTATTTAAGACCCAGCCTCCGTATCTCATTTGTTTTGCTTCCCTCTGCTGTTTCTTTGTGTGAATTACAGGAACCTGCCACTGGCTATTGCTATTTCCATGCCCATAGTGACTGTGATCTACATTCTGACCAACGTTGCTTACTACACCATCCTCCCCATCAATGCAATCTTAGACAGTGATGCTGTAGCTGTGGTAAGTTCCTCTAATCACTGATATATATATATATCATCTTACTTTAGCTTTATACTCGTCAAATGCAGCTTTTGTTTAACATTCCTCTGTCTTTTCTCTCTAGACATTTGCAGACCAGGTGTTTGGCGTGATGAACTGGACTATTCCCTTCGCTGTGGCTCTTTCCTGCTTTGGAGGACTCAACGCCTCCATCCTGGCCTCCTCCAGGTGAGCAATTCTGCCTTTTCGGGATGACATTTTAATATTTTGGGCCCTGTGTTATCAGAACCCCTACTCATTGTCACTTGAGTCCATCAACATCACTCATCACCACTCCCCGGTGGATATTTCTGTGTCTTTAAAGGCTTTTCTTCGTGGGCTCCAGAGAGGGCCACCTGCCCGACTGCCTGTGCATGATCCATGTCCAACGCTACACTCCCATCCCTGCCCTGCTCTTCAACGTTAGTCAGCCCTTAACATCCTTCTATTTTCTGTTATCTTAATGTTAATTTAGCTGCCAAGGATTCTGTCGTTCCATTCATTCCAACATTTCTTAGTCTTTCTCACGGTGTTTCTTGTATGTCTCTGCAGGGCGTCATGGCTTTGATATACCTGTGTGTAGAAGACGTCTTCAGGTTGATAAACTACTACAGCTTCAGCTACTGGTTCTTTGTGGGTCTGTCCATTTTGGGGCAACTGTATCTGCGCTGGAAGCAGCCGGACAGAAAGAGACCCCTAAAGGTAACTCAGTTTAATATCTTACTGCAGTAACTGGTGCAGATGCTCAAAAGTGTTATAAAGGTAGCGGTGGAGTACTCGCTTTAGCTGTGGTGATTCGTCATCTCACCCTCTTTCATCTCCCTTCCTCCCACAGCTCAGTCTCTTCTACCCCATCATTTTCTGTCTCCTCACCATTTTCCTGGTGGTCGTGCCGCTCTACAGCGACACCATCAACTCCCTGATCGGCATCGGCATCGCCCTCTCAGGGGTGCCCGTTTACTTCCTGTGCTGCTACACTCCAGCCAGTAAGAGGCCACTGTCTCTACGGCGCTTCATTGGTAAGAGACCTGCAGGATTTTCTCGTCGTTACTGTTATTGCCACAATATCCTTTCTATGTATTGTGCTGCCTCTTAACTCTTAAAGAACAGACTTTTGCTTTTGGATACATTCTGTGGAGAGTTATTTTTGCATTATTATCCAAGGGCAATCTTGCACCTTATTGTACTGTACTATTATTTACTTGATTTGTACTACTAATGTACAGTACATTACTGGATACAATCAGCACATATTAGAGATAATAGTCGTATTTTAGTCCTTTTTCTCAATCTTTATTTTACTCTACATAGTTATTGTATATTATTTGGCCGGAGGTGTCGTTTTATTGATGTAAACAACAGGTGCACAGGTTGCTCTAACCTATCTCCTGTTTTCGACTCTTTCAGCTAAATGTGGCGTGCTCATCCAGAAGGTGTGCTACTCTGTTGTGACTGAAATGGATAATGACAAGGCAGAGTAGAGAGGTTTGGTTTTTAACACCCTGCCGGACACTGACGACGCACAAACATAAGAGGCTCAACCTGAACTCTTCTCGGCCACTCGCTGCCACCACACGGGCCTCGATGGACGAACTCTTGGGCTTGAGCTGGACCCGGCTCTCTGACCTGTCAATCATCACCGGGTGATAATGTTAATGTATGTTGGCGCCTGGGTTCTTGATGGCAAGACTTCACTCTAGCTGACTGTGACTTCAGAGAGAACATTTTAATGCACTCCTGAAGAAATCAACTCCTGTTTCTATTACAGAACAGTAGAGAATTATTTAATTGATATGTCAAGACAAGTGTTTTGTGTGAAATTATATGCATGTAATAGTCTTTTGATCATTCTGGAAAGTGGCAAATTAATATGGTTAAATTGTTTAAGTGGACAGGAGAACATCCTTGAAACTGAAAGCACTGCTGACCACAGACACAGCCCTGGTATTATCGTCATTTGCAAAAAGAAAAAGGAACAGTAAAAGAGATCGGAGTACGCAACTCCACGTTTACTGTGGAGGAAAAAGTCCATATAAAGTTTTATACTGTCATCTGTGAGGTGTAGTGGAGTAAAGGGCTATTTTTACACAGTGTAACTAATTGTGTCTGATTCAAACATGCTGTTTGATGTTTGGGCTGTGAATGTACGTTTGAAACAGTTGAGCTACAAACACGTATTTATAATAAAATTACTTGTGTACAACATAAATGACTTCCTGTCATTCCTCATGTATCGTTTACTCAAATACAAAGAAAATGTACACGACAAAGTGGCTGTTTTGAGGCAGATTTTACATTTTAATTAGAATAATATACATTGTCATAACCCTTCCCCAAACCTTTCCACGCTTTCATCCATAAATATGTACATAAATCATAATACTATCAAGCTATGAGCAAGTCAGATTTATCCAATAGTGTCCTTCCATGGCTTTTCTTTGCCATGAGCTTGCTTGTCTTTAGCTGATTTTGCGGCCATGGGAGGGGTCTGCTGGAGAGGATTGTGGGTAAAAGTCTGCCTCAGTGGACCTGTGGAGAAAAATGGACAGAAAGACTCAGTAATTCAGAAACAAAAGGCTGAGGGAAATACATGTTTTACGGTGTTTGTCATAAGCACATCCATAGTTTTGGTACACAAGGAGTTGTTAAAAGGCAGCAGAGACTTAACCATGCCAACAGCTCCACCTTCAGGATGTGCAGGTACTTTTTATAAACACCGGTGGTGTGTCAATGTCTGATCTCCCCAATTGTCTATTTGCAGATAATAAATACACAGAAAATAGTACATAAAACATTTTTGCCTGATGTAAGGCTGCAACTAATGATTATTTTCACCATCGATTAATGCGCAAATTATCTTCTGAAATAACTGATTCATTGTTTGGTCTATAAAAAGGCCAAAGACAGTGCAAAAGCGATATTTAGTTTAGAAATATATAAGAAAAATATTCACATTTGAGATGCTGCTAAATCATTACTTAACATCGGGATCGATTAATCGACTAATAACTACAGTACTTGTATGAAAATGCAATGAAAAAACAACAATAGTAAGAAACTCACTGAGTGCGGTTGCTGTGAATTCAGAAAACAAAAAAAAACAAACAAAAAACCCCACTCTGTATAATGAGGATTACGACTTGATAAGGGTGTTTATGTATTTCTCCAAACACTCATATCAGAGTCAGAGTTTATCATTTGCTTATTTTGCAGTCAGATAACGTTAAGGCCCTGTCGACTCAACAGCAGCACACCTTGAAGTCTGTAAATCTGAAACACTGAACCGAGACTGTAGCAGCAGCAGAATCCAAAATGTATGTCTGTCTCAGTGTCTGTTTAATCACACCTTAACTTATCCATTAACAAAGCGAGTATCCAGCGAGAACCATTCTTTTAAGTGTGGTGGTCTCATGTAACTGTTTGGTGAAACACATGTATTTTCAGAGGCAGGTATTTGATTATAACTTTTAATTTACCATTTATTTGCTCTCATTCCAGTGCAAAGGGCTAAACAGCAAAAACAGAAAACACTCGCAATAAAGTCCTCGCCCAGTTTTTACAAGTGTCATTACGGCGCTACCTAGCTAAAGCCACAAGGGGGAGCAGCTGTTCTCCATTTACACATCAAGTCATCACAAGGGATGTGTTATCCTTTATACCCTAGAGAAATCTTATTTCTTTACTGCATATTAGTTTGTTAAAAATAGTTGCCAGTGTCTTTACATTCATTCAGTTTTGGATAAACTTTAAAGTGTTTTGTAAAAAACAACAAATTGGACATGTAGTTTTGAAATTCCAAAAAGTTCGTTTTGTAAGACTTTTGTTTTTTTCCTCAAATTTTTAGGGTCAGGAAATTGTTGTGTACTTTTTACAGAATTAATGAGCTAATGTCATATATTATGGTCATTTTATTCAACCATGACATTTATATAGTGCCACATGCCAATATATTCTTTTCCTCCCTTCCATTTTCTCCCTTTTTGTCCTTTAATCTCATTTAGAAACAACTCCAGCCAGAACTTTCTTCAGCAGTAAAACATTGCTAAGATAAAACCAAACAAAGGTGTAAAGCTGCTGAGGTAGTGGGAGGACTGACCTTTAGCAGCGAGGTCCAGATGATTTTTGATCCTCCTTTCCCTCTCTTCCAGCTGCTGGGCCAGCTGAGCGTTCTTCCAGCCTGGAAACCCACACAGATTTACAACATGTGCAGACAGACAGAAATAATCATTGTTGCAATTTTTTTTTAATGTGAATCAAACAATTAATGTCTTTACTGTTTAATATTACTATGAAAAATCAATCCACCAAATGTCCTGATGTTTTAGTTTTATGTTTATAATACCAACCCTTCTTCATGCTTGCGAAGAAGCCGTCATTTTGGGGCAGAGCAGAGTCTGGGTGTTTGATCCTATCCGGGATCCTCAGCCTCTCTCTGACCAAAGGGTGTCTGAGCAGGGCGACTTGGCCCAAGGAGAAGCAGTTAGAGGTCAGCCAATAGGTAAACACCGCCTGAAGTTAGTTTGAGAAGAAATTTGTTTTAGAAAATGAATGTACAGAATCTGCAGCAGCAGAGCGGTTAAAATGCTTAAGATGTGTTTACAGGTACCGAGGCGCCCTTTTGGTATGATGTGAGATGAGGCTGAACCTGTAGAAAAATAATAAATACTGATACGAGTCAATGACAGACTGACCGTGGGGAAGTTGATAGTGAGGGGTAGGATGACGAGGGGCATGATCCTGAACACAGTCTTCATAGCTCTCAGATTGGGGTTGTCAATACCAGATTCTGCACCCAACTGAAAGAGGAAAAAGGAAAAAAAAAAAGCAAATGTGGTGATTATTAAGGAAAAGCACATTTACATTCAAGAGTTTATAACAAGATCATAAAAACACCTAGTGCGAGCTCTGTCAGTCCAATGGAAGTCCTATTATTCCCATAATATAAGGCTCATGCTGATTCTTTATTCTGGCCTGCATGATACTGATAAAGAAAAAAAAAAAAAGGTGTCATAATCTTTTGGCATCAGAGCACTGCAAAAAAAATACAGATTAGGAGGGTTCTTTCTTTCTTTCTGACAAGTTGAGTAAAAGCTGCCTCACCTCCAGGATGAAGAACATGGTTCCAGTCACGGCTAAAGGTAGAATATAAAAAGGATCTGCTGCCGTAAGGTCTGGAAACCAGAGCATACCTCCCGTCTGCATGCTGGGGACAGGCAGATACGCCATCTTCCTCAGTGCGATGAAGAAGGAGACGAAGATTGGTGCCTGAGGAAAATTGAGATTCATCATTTTTAAATGACCAAAAATAGTACAAGGTATTTTTAAAGTGTCTCATCTCAGTAAAATATAAAGGAGATAAACTGACCTGCACCAAAGGAACCAGGAAGCCACGGAGAGGATTCACATCATGTTTCTTCTGGAACAAGTTCAGGTCAGTGTAGGCTTTGGCAACTACGGCATAAAAACAACAGCCATGATAAGTTGATCAGACCACACACACATCTGTTTTGTGACTGAAAGGATGAGATCAGTTGAGAGAGGAAAGAAAATTTACATTCAAATTTGTTTCCACTCTGTTTGGCCTCGGTCATCCTGTTGGTGAGTTTGGTCATCTCAGGCAGCACATTGTTCAGCTTGGCTGCCTCTCTCTGGCCCTTCACAATGACTGGAAACACAGCCAAACGAGCCAGTACCGTGCCTATACGAGAGCGAAAGAATTATAGAAACAACAAAGAGGAAGAAGAGAATGAAAAAGGACACGGGAAATTGAACACAGATCGTTTGTGCTGCTCAAAATGAGACTCAAGGAAAATATCACGGTCAGATACTGATCAACTCTGCCTTGACAATTTCCCAGAATGCAAGATATGTGATAAACTGGCTTGAAAGTTTTTGTTGAGCCGTGCTTACCTGCAACGATGGCCCCCCACCAGGGCAAACCGAGATCCAAGTGCATGAACTCTAACAGGTTCTGGATCAGGCCCACGGGTGTGTGACCTGCCAATCCCAGCTCTGCTAAAGTGGATTCCGTAGTTGCAGCTTGCAGGACTCCCGCTGCCGTTGGTGCAGCGTCAGCTACTTGCTCAATGACTGGCTGCATTAAAACAGGGGTGGGGTCAGCAGACACAAGCTCAGGGGAGGAACCCAAGACTGGAGGAGGAGCAGAGCTGTGTGCTACCGGTACTGCCATGGAAACGGTTTGAACTGGGATCTGAAAATATCAATGAAAACGAAATAACATCATTCGAGTTAGAAGGTAACTACCTGTAGAGGTCTTAGACAGGTGATTTCATTACAGATGTGGTCTCAGCCACCTGTTCAGTGATTGGTTGTGCAAAGATGGGGGTGGGGTCTGCGGCCAGAGAGACAGGGGAGGACTCCAGGACTGGAGGACTGTCAGGAGTTTCCACCACTGGAGCTGCCATTGATCCATCCTCAGGTGGGATCTGGAAATAATCAATATCAGTTAAGTTTGAATGTAACAATTTAAAACAGCAATTTGACTCTTTCAGCAAAGAGTCATCATAAAATCCATATAAAATATCCATGAAGAACTACAGCAGCTCATAACATAGTGCTGGTTGTGGTTGGGACTGCAATTGGTTTACAGCAGGATTGGATTTATACATCTACACGTCAAAGTGTCTTCATTTGTCAGTTATTTAATTTGCTGGATTGGCCAAAAACGGATATTTGGTTGTTATTATTTAAGTTTGATCACTTTCTTGACAGCCTTTACTACTACAGTTCATATCAATATCCCAATATAAAAATACATATGCTGCGGATTTAATAATCCAATCCTGGGGATGGTATTTGATGGCCTGAAGTTCAACAGGTAACAGATATATGTCAGATCTAATTGGACCTATTCATATACTTTTTGGCAAAACAGGTCCCGCCATGTATTTTTAAGAAAATATAATTGCACTATCTATTATCAAAAGTAAATAAAAAGGGTGATAAAATCTTTGAAATGCAAAAAACTGTATTAAAACCTGATTACTGCCAATATTGATTGATTGATTGTCAGGTTCTTCACCAAAGAGACTACACACTTTACTAAATCTAAGTTATGAATGTTTTCTGATCTGGTATAAGATTTGTTTACATCAGTAATAACTGTAAACAAGACAGTAAAACAAGCTAATGTTTTCAAATCTAATCATTTTAAGAATGTACAAAATTCTTATTTTTCTCTGCTATTAAAAAAAAAGTCCTCTACCAGGGCTATATGTAAAGTTTTCAACTTGTTTAACACCCCAGTATGTTTGCAGGAGGTCCACTTTGAGCTCTACTGAAGATGACCCGACTTTGATGCTACAGAGCTGCCGTCCGATGAAACTTCTCGGACAACAGCAGCCCCGTCGCAAGCCTAATCACCTGCGAGCTGTTGTGTCTGACTGCGGCGGTGTTCACCCAGAAGAACTTCCCGTGCGGTCTGCGGCCCAGCAGAGTCCTGGTGGCAGGACTGCGACACTCAAACACTGTGTGCAGATGGGACCTCTGGAGCAACCGCTGTTTGGAAAACCAGATGGTCAAAGTGTCGGTCGGGTGCACATTTCACACAAGAAACAACAACGTGATGACAAATATTGGGGCTGCGTCACATAGCATCTGACTAGCTTGGTGGCAAGTTTACAGTGGGTTCACCTAACTGGGATTTCCAGGGGTTTAAAATGCAGCTGCGTTCTAACTTCAATCTGATTAGAGTAGAAAAGATCAGTCCGTGAAGAGATTGATCAAAAGAAAATTGATCAAAAGAATATTTTGGTAATCAATTAATCATTTAAGTTTAACCACATGTGGTGGAGAAGTCTGATTTATGGCTTTTCTTCTTAAGTTCGTGAGTAGGAGTAAAACTGAAGTGATTTTTACTTTCATCTGTCCAGTGTGATGAATACAGGCCCGAGTCTGCGGCAGGTTTAAGTCAAAACCTCAGACGCAGTGACCTCCAGTGGCAATCGGGGGTTTTATAATGGACTCAGCAGCCGGGGTCAGGTTTAGACTGAACCCGTCTTCAGTTCGCTGGTTAAGGTGTAAAACCATCCCGACCATCGCGCCACAGCCAAACTCGTGGCAGGGCGACAGCCCCAGTGTCTTTACTCCAGGAGAAATGTTGTGGCAACAACGCAGCGACTCTCCAATAATGTCATAATAAACGCCTGGTGGCCTTTAGCACGTGTTTCAGTGCCTCCAGCTAAACTGCCCATGTTGTTCTGGTTTAAAAGCCTGGCGATTTAACGGTTACATTAAACATCCCTCTTTTCCAGAGAGGCTGTTACTGTCAAAGTCACAGCGAAGGCATGCACTCGTAACTACGCGGCGAGGATGCTAACCGGCTAGCGAGTTAGCCGGAGAAAGTCCCCGTTTGTGTCTTTGGCTCAGAGGGAGGAATAAAGTAGCACACGTGCGGCGATAGAGAAGACCTACGTGGCTCCAGATGTCTGAAAGGGTATGGCTGCCTCGGCTCGGTTTTCCAGCCTGTCTCAGGAAACATCTTGCTAGGCATCCCGGAGTCACCCCGCTCCTGATGGCAGCCATGTCGACAGGGGGGAAAAAAGATGACCTGCTACGGAAAGCGTGAGGAGTCAATTTTTTGCAACAGACTTCGCCCATGGTAGGTGTCAGTGTGTTTTTGTTTTTCTTTATTGGGGTAGGCAGTGTAGTATCATTCTGTTCAAATATAATACAATTTCTATTTGCCTTTTTCCATCGACATCCAGAAACACACTAAATACTCTTGTAGTGTATTTACTTGTAGTGAAATAAGTACATTTACTCGAGTACTCTGGTATTCTGGTGCAAGTTTAAGCTTCTTGCTGGTGGCCCACCATAGAATCAGAATCAGCTTTATTGACCAAGTATTTTTGTGCATTCAAGGAATTTGATTCCAGTTTCTAGTAGCCCTTATCCAATGTACACACAGTACTAATAACAGTGTTTAGAAAGATATACATGAAGATACAGCGAAAACAAGGACAACAAAGCCGAACATAGAAGAATAAATATAAACATATGACTATTATGTACAAGCTAGTAGGTGAAAAATAGAACAAAATAAATATATAGTTAAGTAAAAGATAAAAACATAAACATATTACTATTATGTACACGCACGTAGGAAAAGGAAATTGTTTGGAAGAGTGCAAGGAGTGCTGAAATAAGCATTACATGGGTACTGTCATAGGTTACTTTATATTCAAACAGTAGGTGATCAAGACTGTATGGTTGGTACTGAAGAATTTCCACTTAATGCTACTTTATACCTCAACTCTACCGTACTACTTTATTTCAAAAATATATTTTACTTATTATTTATTTTGTGTCAATTCTGACTACAACATGTTGTGCATCCGGCCGCTTCGAGTCAGGTTTAAAAGATTATACTGCAGTTTGGACACAGAATACACATAAAGCACCTCACGTCTGTATGGACAATAACTAACAGTTTCCAAGGCTGTAATTTGATTTGACGTTGTGACATAAAAGTAAATGAAAGCACAGTAGTGTATAAGAAAAAGCCAAAGCGAGGGAATATTTCCACAATATTTACTTCCTGGACAACAGATTGCTATATATGTGCACTTATACATTACTTCCACACTGTACTAACAATCATACGATTGTGAAATATTTTTTAAAAATCCACTTTTTAGATTCAGAATGATCATAATGGTTTACATATTGTAACTTCCTGTTATCCTAAATTATAGTAGTATGTCAACATAATACAATTAATATAACTAAAATCAAAAACATATTAAAGGATAAAAGCACATGAAATATCTATGCAAGGAATTCCACACACAATCTGCAATCATTCATTAAACCCTGTGATCTTTTTTAATATAGGTCTATTAACTGTTTAACTAAGAAATATTGAAAATAACATCATGTAATAGGTGCATACTATATCAGGTGTCTAAAAAATGTTAATTTAAAGAAAGTGCAAAGGAGAAACAAAAGAAAAAGATTATTATATTTCGTCTTAATCCAACTCTGAAATCTGGTCTGTATTTTTCCAGCTTTTTCACAAAATAAGCAAACACCCAAAATGTGCCCCTCTTCTTTTCATTGAACGTTTTATTCGGGTAGCTTGTACTTTTTGCATTGCATGCTTCTGTGGCTCTAGCAAAGGTGAGCTATTCAGGTTGACACTGAAAACAGGCTTCGTCAAAGTGACCTTTCCATCTGTTTTTGGATCACATTTACTTTAAATTCTCCCTCTATTATTTATCACGTCTTTCCTGCCTGTCACTGACTTCCGGTTTAACATCATGATGAATATCTGGTCTCCTCCATCTAACAACGTCTCTTCCTGCATTGGCATAGTCCTGATCCTTCACTCTCTCTTCAGGTTGAGTTTCTGGAAAGAACTGTCCTGTCTTTTCTGCCTGGTCATCAGCTTCTGCCTTTCCCCTCTCCTCACCATCCTCCATTCATTTCCCCTCATCTTGCTCTTATTTCTCTTGAAGAAATCCCACATGTCCCTCCTTTCCTCATTACACCCCTGATTAACGTATGGTCTGCTCTGCCTGACATCAGCTCCATTATCCCCGATCCTCTAAATTACAGAACCTCTAGACCCATCACTGACCATGCTTCTAATTCCTGTCTGTTCAGTTCTGTTGATGGACACAGCCTCACTTTGGTTCAGAGCTTTATATTTATTGGCTGACTAAAGTAAAGTTCAAGTCCAGGAAATAAGACAGGACCTAAGAGTCTTTCTTTTTAAACCCTCCTAGCCAACACCTGCTCCCATCCACTGATGTTTGAATGGTAATTTGCCACTGAATCACATAAATCAGAAACTAAACTGAAACCAAACCCTGATGTAACAGCAACGGTTTTATGACTTGTCAAAGGCAAAACAACTGCTGCGACATCACAGATCACGGGTATCAGGTGCAACATGACTGAAAGTTGTAGCACGCACACTAGAGGGCAATGCAGTAGCATTTCTCGGACCTGTGTGATTCACTGTTGAATTTATGGAAGTGCCCACATGGGGAAATTTGGCATTCGTGACATGCAAATCTGATTTTTTTTTTTTTTTTTTTTTTACAAAAAACGTATGAAACCTGCATTATTTACATCGAAGTTTTCTTTGCGAGCATTAGTTTGATTTCCTGCCTTTGGTGGTGCACCGCTGTGCTTCTTGGTGAAACCACTGGCAGAAATGTGAACCTTTTGCACTTACAGGAGAACAAAAGAGAACCCAAACATAGAAACATACACACTATAGTCTTCATCTACCACCAACGCAAGTGTTAGACTCAAAAATGGACCATTGGTGTTTGATTCTGTGCCACGTGTAGAGCATGTGTTCTGGTGCATCAACTGTCCATGGAATATCTTAAAGTAGGAAAAAAATCCTTGGGTTTTTGCAATGTCTGTTAGATTTGACATCAGATTTCACCGTCAGGTAAAGACCTGCGACACCTCAGGACTGGTAAGGCTCGAAATCAGTGATCAGTGAGCAAATTCTCCAAAAAGTAGGTTTGATAGTTTAACATGTACTGTATTCAAAGGCTCTACCTCTGTCAATGCCCAGCTTCTTTGTGATATTATACTATATGTGGAAGCTGTGTGTGCCTTTAATTGATCACGCGAGGTTGTAAGATGACGATAAGCACACTCAGTGTCAAGATTTTCACAGGTGTACCTACACAAAACGAAGACAAACTGTAACCTAAGTTCAGTTTAAATAAATAAAGACAAACATCATATGGCATGAAGCCTGGTTTAACCTTTCCACAGCCTCTCTGAAGTTTGGTCTTTGGTCATGAAAATCACCCGCAGCACGCTGCTCAAGGAGCTCGTTGCTCCTTGGCTTAACAAGCCATGGTACTTAGCTGTTGGGAGGAGATCGTTAATAATGAATGTAAACTGCAATACTGTCTTT
Organism: Xiphias gladius; assembly: GCF_016859285.1. Taxonomy (NCBI): domain Eukaryota; kingdom Metazoa; phylum Chordata; class Actinopteri; order Istiophoriformes; family Xiphiidae; genus Xiphias; species Xiphias gladius. The sequence continues at coordinate 12,820,581 of NC_053411.1, forward strand.
ATACCATCACTGTGGATGAAAAACCGGCCTAACTGCAAGTAGCCTACATCCTACCTGGAGAGGCCAAACTACCGTAGGAAAAAACCACCCGCCATTTTCCAAGAAATTCATTTTGATTCCTTTCATTTCCAATCCACATAGAGATCCTCCACTGCAACAGATGTTGTTTTACAAATTTATACACTGGATCAGAAGATGAAAAAATGCAAATGCAGGACAAAAGGAAACATATATGTGCTTACCCTCAGCTGATAAGTAAGTATAGAATACATAACACTTTCATGTACATTAATGTTCACATTCATGTGTCATAGCTACACATCTGATACCAACAGCAAACAACTGCAACGGAAACTGAAAGCAAAGGTTATTGTGTGCCACTAGGTAACCTTTTGTTTGTTACAAAACACATGCAGGAGGGAAAGAATGTGTAGGGTGTACATTGTTGTTAACCTGTTCAATCTTAATCAATATATTCCCAGCAGCTACTGTATGGCATCTGATTAGAAAAGTACTTTCTTACCAGCTTGTCCACGTGCTGTTCGGATGATAAAAAGCTACTCAGACAGCACTTTTTTAAATCCCTCAGAAATCAGTTAATTTATGGTATTTAATAGTATAGTAGCATGATAGTTAATATGGAACACTTCACATGTAACAGCCAATGGCAAATAATTTCAAAATCCAAATTCAAAAAGATTGTATTATTATAATACAGATTCTTAAAATGATAAAAACTAATCTCACTTGAAACCAACCATTACGCAGTGTTTATAACTTCAGCGCCATTGAAAATCCAATTAGACGATGAGATACAAACTGGAAAATTGGAAAAACAACAGGACTGCCCAGACATCATGTGAATTCCAGTAAATGTGCGGCAGAAACCGAAAGTGAAAATCACATCACACAGACAGGAGCTATAAAACAGGTTTTCGCTGCGCTTGGAGAGGTTCAACCTTGCTACTGTAGCAGGCCATATTGATTTAATGAGCTCTTTTGTGTGGAAAGATTATGGGAGTAAAACAAAGAAATGGAGATGTGAACTGAAAGCATGTTTTGGTGTGTGTGCTTTTTTTTTTCTTGGCCGAAAATATCACCCCACGGCACAAACCACAGAACGCACGACAGGATGTCTTCAAAATGAACGTCGGAAGACTTTCATTTTCACTTGACGCCGCATCCGCTAAACTGCTGCCTTTCACGGAAACGCGGCACTTGACGGGATAGGAGGGTCGGGGATTTGGTCCGGGCTACATAGTCCGGTCACGTTGTCAGATTTTCATGCGCGAACGAGGAACAGATGCAACGGATACATAAAACTGGGCGTGCTAGTGCTAAACGAAGTCCTGGGCCGATTTAATCCCAAACCAAAGCGGCAAAACAAACACATGCTTCTGTTATCTCAGTAGGGAAAACTGACCAAGTTGCCTTGCAGTTGCGATTTAAGTGGAACAAGAAACACTAAACTGCCCCCCCACTGGTAAACATGTAAACTGGTGCTTCGTGCTGTTGTTACCCTGAATGCAGCACAGCTCTGCAGGCACAGAAAAACCTTTTATATGGGATGTGGGTCGTTAAGTTCATTCACAACACAACACAAGACAGAGACAGATTAATTTTTGATAAATATGTCCCCATATTCAATAGGTGAGCATATTCGGCTAGAACTACCTCCAACATCCAAACGTGATTTCAGATGTTGCCTTGATCAAAATTTGTTTTTGTTTTTTTGGGGGGTTTTTTTCTGTATCATTGGGTGGGCTGTTTTCAGGAGACGCTCATGAGCGACATACATTTGTGAATTCGGATAATATTCCCAATGTGGTGTTGTTAACCTGTAATTGTTGGTCACCTGATAATGGAGTCTGGTCAAGGCAGCACTTTGTTTACCAGCTCTTCCGCACGCTGTTTGTGCGACAACTCAGACGCGCACCGCTTTTTGATAACAGTCGTTTAACATGTGGTAGCAGGGTAATTGATATGGAACAATCATGGCAAATCATCTCAAAGTCCAAATTCAAAACCAAGGACAAAATTATACAAACTAAGATTCATTTGACATTGGGTCAGTTACATTAAGTCAGTTTACTACAGTGCATAACTGTAAAGTAAAAAATAAGAAAAACATACAAAAAGGGGAAAAAAAAACATAATATAACTAAGATGTACGGTGTATTTGAAATCCAATGTCCTCAGGCACTTGGCATATACATACAATGCATTCTATGAACCAAAAATCAAAGGGAAAAGATTTTACAGCGCTGCCAAAATTGCCGACTGATTTCTGACAAGTACAGTACAAATTTGCAAAGTATAGCCTTTATTAAGAACTAAAAAAAAATACAAGAATTTGGTGGATTACCACATGACATGCAGTGTTGTAAAATGTCAGTTTGTATTGTCCTGCTGAAAGTATGCTGTTTGTCTCATTCTGACTTTTAATCCTTGTCTGCCTGTGTCTTGCAGGGTATACAAGAAAAAAGCTTACGTAAACATCCTCTTCCTCTTTCACGTTCACCTTGCACTTGTGACACTATTGCCATATTTTTTAGCATCTGACTCAAGTAAACTCTTTCTCTCGTCATCCTTCTCTTCACCTGCGCTGGATTTTTCGTTACCGTGTTGCTGTGGCTCTGAAGAAGATGAATCGTCTGCCTTTGGGTCACATTCTCCTTTAGCATTTACTTCATCATCCCTCAACTGCCTGGTCAAGCTTCCTCCTGAGGTTTCTGCTGCTGCTTCTGGTGTCGTCTCTGTCTTGATATTATGTTGAATAGCACTGCCAGGCATCTGAACTTCCCTCTCTGAACGGCTGACACCTCCCATCATTTGCTCCTTAACACTACACAATCCAGATCTCGCATCTACTTTAGTTTCCCCCAGCATTTGATGCTGATCATTCGGTTCTCTGCTTTCTGCCGATCGTCGTCTAACAAAAGACTCCTGTCTGTCATGTTCATTATCTCCTGTCTTTTTCTCCTCTGTGATCTGTCTCTCCACACCGACATCTTGATGTAAGATTTCCTGTTCCAGACCCTCCTGTAGTCTATTTTGACCAGCATTTAATTGTCCATTGTCCTGATCCTCTACACCTTCACCACCATGTCTTTCTGATGTTCCTCTCCTTAGTGTATGTTCATCAACTCTCTTAACATCACTGTTCTCCTCTCCCTCTTTTTCCACATAAACCTGTCCAGCATAAAACTTGTCACTGATTTTCTTTTCGCACCGATCATTTGGTTTGCTTTGTTGAATCACACCATCTCTTTTATTGTCCTGATGGCATCCCTCATCTTTCTTAACTTTCACTTTCACTGTCTCCTCATCTTCCTTATTCTCTACACAGCTAAATTCAAGGCCTTGAACTCGTCCTGAACTCTGTTCCTCCGCAACAACTTTTCTACTGTCCTGACACTCATGATAGGCAGAGGTCAAGAGCTCTGCACTCCCTGCTTCCTTCTCCCTTTCATCAGCTCCAGTTCTGTCCTCTTCTTCCTCATCACCTATCACCACCTTCTTCTCCTCCATCTTGCGTTTAAGGCCATAATGTTCCTGTTTGTCCTGCTGATGTTCATGTTCAGGAGTGGACACCTCACTGGTGTCATCGGTCGAAGTCTCTGCAGCAGGCACTACGAAGGTAAACCAAAACGCCAAATAAAATCGATGCTGACAAACTGTCGGCGCTGTGAAATCGTTCAAACCACACTTCAGTAAGATTAATGAAAATGTTTGCCATCTTACTTGTTGTTTTCCTGTAGAAAAGAAGATACGCATATTGGGACCTAGTGGGAGTAATGTGAAAAGAACGTAAGGTCATTTTCAGATTCAGCAAATGTATGGTGGGGAAGAAAAGACAAATGAAACTTACTTCTCATCATTATGCGCCTGGAATGGCTGCTGATCAAGCTGTTGATGAAAGGAAGAACAAGGAGCTCCATGATTAATTCTTTTTTCACCGTCTACTACACAACTGCACAGCTGTCCGTTAAGTACGGCTGCTTTGGGATCAGTAACTCTGAGGCAAAGGTGATGGGTCTTACCGATGTGACGCAGGTGTCATTGAAGTTGTACCACATCTCATCATTTTCATCCTGGGACTTGACTGTAGCAGTGTAATGTCCACCTTTCAGACTTCCGAAATGCTCCACAAATGCGTACAGTTCATATGTCTGATTCTGATCACCAGAGGAACGAAGATGAGAGAAATAAGGACGAGGGTTTAAAAAATAATGAGTTATGATGTGATATGATATATATATATACACAGTATACCTCTGGTATCCGCAGGGTGTAGGGAACCTTCACATTGCATTTGGTTTTCACGTGTCTCATGAGACGATAGTCAAACGTGAATCTCTTCAACAGCAACATCAACACGTCTGGATGACGTTTTATTTCAAATTTCTAATTGAAACACACAAATACAATAAAAAGAGATGAAGACGATTCAGTATCTATATAAGAAGACACTATTCGTACCACACTTTGACCAATGAAGCGATACAATGACAAAAAAAAACCCAAATCCATAAACAATAGCACATAGAGTGTATGCTGTGTGTAATGAACAATGTAAATTGTAATTGTTGAAGCAGCAAGTTTGTAAATGAAAACAACCACTAAGATAAGGTGTTACTTGTTTTAACACCCTTTAAATCTCACACGCCATCGTCAGAAATTCTCAGGCCTGTAGTTTTACAGTGGCATGGGCTATGTTTATGTGCTGCAGAAAAAGAACAGTGGCGGTGTGTGCAAGTTGACTGCCCAGGCATCATTGGCCGTCACCAGGAGTTCACCGCCTGGATACCAGAGGCCTTGGAGTTTCAGTAAAGTGTTTCCTCATAACTTACATTGGTAACATCAGCTTTGGCGTCACAGTGGTCACAGTACAACTGGTTATCTCCGCTGGCGTCCGAGGCTCTGAAAAACTTTTCAATCCCATCCATCTGAAAAAAGAAAAAGGCCTTTATGTCACTGAAATGATCTCTGCAATCAACAGCAACACGGCAGGTCTCAATGTTTACAACATTGTTTGGATGTTGAAATCTAGTCTGCAAACAGCATATTTTAATCTACTACGTAACTTCTGGCAAAAATAAAATGATGGCAATTGTGTCCTTACCACACAATAGTAGTCCTGGTTGTCCGAATCCGCCAATGCAATAGGCAGATTCCAAAATGGCCCATCAGTTTTCGTTTCTGTGCCACATGTGGAGCATGTGTCCTTGTGTGTCAACAGTCCTTGAAATATCTAAAGATGCGAAAAATACAGAGACCTCTGAAATGGCATCATTATAATTTACACCCCCCTCCTTCACTTAGGGCAACGCCTGCTACATTTCATACTGATAATACCTGTGAAGCCTCAGGACTGGTGCGGCTTAAAATCTTCTCAAAGTACTCGGCGGCGTCACGTTGTTCCCACACTGAGGATTTGATGAGTACAAATTAAATGTTCGTTTCTTCACACGAGGGGGTAACAGCTACCATACTGACGCTGTAGGAGACTGGTTTTTTGTTTAAAGCACTGGCAAAAAAAAACACTCTAAAATGAGTTCATGGTAGACTAGATAAGGCTGAGTTTAAGAAGCCATGTTCACAGGATGTAGATTTACAAAATAAAGATGCTCTACATGTAGTCTAAATGTAAACTAACTCATGGGCAGCTTTTCAAAAAGGAGGTTTGGTCTTTCAACATCTCTATTTGCTAACACATACTGTACCTCTTTTGATGCCCAGCGTCTTTGTGATCCTAACGGTGTTTGCCGTGCCTCTCTTTAAGGCAACAAACAAGGCTTTAAGATGAGGGTCGAGGCGCTCGGTGTCACGATCTGCGCAAGGCAACCTATACGATGTAAACACATGCTGGCGATAAGTGGAAGAAAAGTGCAGGTTCAGTTAAATGCATACGGATGAAGGCGACACACTGTGCGGCTCCAGAGTTGGGTAACAAACCTTTCCACAGCCTCTCTGAAGTCCTTGGTCATGAACAGCACCTGCAGCACGCTGTTCAAGTAACACGTTGCTCCCTGGTTAAACAAGCCATGGTACCTGTCGGCTTTTGGAAGGAGAAGGTTAACAATGCAGGTCCGTTTCAGGACGGTCCTCGACTCGTTGTTTCGGATGAAAGGTACGCATCTTACCCGGAGGGCTCACGCCATCTCTTCCAGTCATGGCGATTGATTCGATTCGCCGGGAATATCGCTCCAACTAGGTGCCCTGTCCGCTGCGAGGGATTTGTCACAGTCGTTATCCCTGATTTTTTGAACTGAAAAAGCCAAGGCAGGGCAGAAGAAACAAAACATGAGTCCCCGCAGCCCCCCGGGTTTGCAGGTTCACAATTGGAAAGCGCTCCTGCGATTCTGGGAAATACAAGTTGTTCACGTGAGAACGCACACAGGAAATCTGCCGTATCATACAAACCTCGGAGCGCTTTCTGTTTCACCTACCGGCGTGCTGCGTTCACGGAAACTGCTCATTACGCCCCATCGGCAGGTCTCTTTGCTCACGAGAAATCGGCTGAATCCGAACGTCCGGACACCTCCCACAATTTATCCAGTCCACAAAGGGGCCTGCAGACTTCCAGAGAGTCCGCCTGAGGCCCCCAATTTCCCCCCAATTGCCGACTAAAAAACCACCAAAGAACTGATTATGCATGCGTGAAACAATTACTTTATCAAAACGCCTCTTGAGTCGTGTAGGTCGGAATATATTCAACCGCATCATGATACAGAAATATATCAGACAGTAGGCCATAGAGGGAGTGAAAATGCTTTTTATTTGAAGTCATTAAATGATGGTAGCCCATAAAAGCCATGCAATGTAACGACAAATACATAGGATAAGAAAAAAGGGGCGAAAAGCAACCAAAGAAAGTCTTCCTATGTAAGTAATAACATTTGAAATGTTTCAAACAAACATTTCTGTAATTGAATGTGTGTGTAGCCTGTTACGTGTCACATCCTGGACGTTTTGCTTTTGTATACCCCCCCACACACACACACACAGGGGTAAACAAGAAGTCTCAAATGTGATGAATTACATTTGGTCCTAGATAATCCATTATTTAATTTAAAAAAAACTGCATCGCTGATGTTGTATTAAAATAGATACGCAGCTAAGCAATGAGAGAGACGTTCATTTATTTTGCTATAGCAGCAATTTTCTTTTCAAACATCTTTAAGAGTAAACAGGATGTGCACATAGCATGTGACATAAAGCAGTAGCAGCAGGAGGAGACGATGATGATGATGATGATGATGATGATGGGGGGGGGTGTCTCCGTCTCTCTCCCTCTGTCTCTCAAGCTGCCAGTCCTCCTGGAACCCTCAGCACCAGCCGGATGACAGACTTGTGCTGGATCCCATATTCACACACCAGGGAAGAGTCATCATCCATAAACTTGTCTGTGAAGATCATCCTCAAATCCCCCTCACTCTGCCCTGGGCGCGCGCGCGCGTGCACAGACAGACACACACAAACAAACACATTATGTTTATATATATATAAGACATGTAAGTAGTAAATCCTTTCACTCCTGCTCTCCATCTGTTCTCGCTTTGTACCTGGAAACTTCTCGACCACTTTTTGCCTCAGCTGCAGCACGGTCATTCTCCGCATCTGCTCCTCGGTGTGGCACAGGTCGACCGTCTTCACCTCCTCCGAAATCCCGAACACCTGGACCTGGTAGACCCGATTCATCGTGGTTGCCTCGCTCGTGTGCGAGGCTTCGCCGCTGCTCGTTTGGATTCGCTGTCGCTCCCTCTCTCTCGCGTGACGGGAACGGAAGTTGCCCTTTTCTTTTATGGATAAACGAGATCCGACGTCGCAGGGGCGGTTACTTTCGTTTAGAAAGTAGGTCTCTAAGGTTTATGATTCTCATCACTAAAATAGGTCGTCGTCAGTATCACCTAATATTCAATTCAATTCAATTTTATTTATATAGCGCCAAATCCTAACAGACGGGATCTCAGGGCACTTCTCACGTAGAGCAGGTCCAGACCGGACTCTTTATAGTTATATTTACAGAGACCCAACGTTCCCACATGAGCAAGCACTTGGCGACAGCAATAATGACACTAATAATAATAATTGGGTGAATAATAGTACTAATAAAACTAAATAATTATAGATATTATTATAATTAATAATAATAGATGCTAATCATAGTGTTTGAAGCAGGGGGTGTTGAGCTGGATCATGGGGTCAGTAGGTGGTTTGCAGTCACAGATCCGGACTCTGCAGCACCGGGGGAAGAAAGACCTGGAGAAAGCGACGGGAGGAGAGAGGCGAGAGACACGAGAAAGCCCCAAAACGACGGGAGAGGGACGTTGGAGTCAAGTTGGTAACGAGCACTGGTGCCATCTGAATGCGTACAGATGGAGATGGGGAAGAGGAGAGAGGAGCATCGTCCGTGCATCATGCGAAGTCCCCCTGCAGTCTAGGCCGGTGGCGGCATAACCAGGGGGTGGTTCAAGCCAAGCCTGAGCAGCCCTGACTGTAGGCTTTGTCCAGAAGGAAGGTTTTAAGCCTCCTCTTAAATGTGGAGAGGGTGTCTGCCTCCCGGACCCAAACTGGAAGCTGGTCCCACAGTAGAGGAGCATGATCACTGAAGGCTCTGCCTCCTGTTCTACCCCCGGAGACTCTAGGAACCACAAGCAAGTCTGCGTTCCGGGGGCGCGGTGCTCTAATGGGGTCAAGAGTACTGTGAGCTCTTTCAGATATGATGGTGCCTGACCATCAAGGGCTTTGCAGGCGAGGAGGAGGATTTTAAATCCCGCTCCGAATTTCCCAGGGAGCCGATGCAGAGAAGCCAGCGCAGGAGAACTGTGATCTCCTTTCCTAGCTCCCGTCAGTACTCGCGCTTTCATTTGGTCATTATCGTCTTTTATTCTTTATTATTACAGTTTTAGAAAATGTAAAGTGAAGGCAAATTTCGCCTGTGTCACCGGGTGGGGCGAGTCGAAACACTCGTGGGGCCCTTGCTCAGAATGCCGTTATTCCCTCAACTCGTTTTGAAACGCCTCGTAACAGCCCTCATTTCGCAGGATGCCGTGGTTCTTGCCTCTGTGTTAGGGGTTTGAAAATACCGAAGTTCACGCGGCTTGAAGGAAACCGTCATCTCATCCTGATATCTCATCAAAATCACACACACTAAACAGAGAGGCCGTCAAGAACGGCGGCGAGCCAGACCGTGCGCTGTTGCGCTTTTACGCTACGGCCGCACTAGAAAGCAGATGTTTGCGCTGCATTGCGCGAGTATCTTTCACACAGCGTTAGTGCGGCTGTACTTGTGACCTGTTTCCATTGTTCGGTCATTTACTATATCGTCGCTATTTTTAAAAGACGTGCCTGCGCATCCGTGTCAGTTTCGTCTTCTTTCACGCGTTACGCCGTGTTGCCCATCTGAGGACCTCAGGTGGCGCACGGCTGACGGAAAGCCCCCCCCAGGCTGTGCGTGACACCACGTCGGCGAAAATGAAACCAAAAGCGTTCGTCGCGCTGTCGTTCTCGCCCTCAGCGGTCGATTTTTTTGTCGTTTGCTCGCCATCTCGCAGGGGGGGGGGGGATCCGGCCGGCGATACGAAATGGAGAAATGTTATGACCCTCGCGACACGACGCTCAGGTTTGTGGACAGAGAGGATGAGCTGGATTGTAAGTAGCCGACTGTGTCCTCGGTCCGACAATTTCAAACATTTCCAAAGTAGCGATATGAGTTATAATAAGTTATAGGGCCTATGGATTATTACCGTGTCCCTTTTTTAACAGTATGGAAAACATTAGCACTGCCCGTCGCTTAGTTTCTCTGTGTTTTTTCTCAGTTTTGTGCGAAGGTTTCAAGTCTCGTAGGGCGCTGATGTCCTGTGGACATGCCGTCACCCCGATGTCTCTCACCAACTGGTGCCGCCGTTTGCTGAACCAGGTAGGCAGCTATTAATGAATGGCACGAAATTCAACAAAAAGTCGGGCATTTCTGAAATGAGGGTCACATAAATACACACAAAGGGGTCGGTGGCACATCTGGAGCGCGCCTGCGCGTTCCCTCTGGTAGCCGGTATGTTTCCGATATGGCTCCCTGTCCCGCGCGCGTTCTGTGTTTTACTGAACATCCAACATGTAGCTGATGATAAAGGAGGTAACTCTGAAAATACAGACAAAATTCGCGGACTTCGTAACGTTTAATAAATGTGGTGGAGTTAAAAGAACTATACCACCACTGGTATTGTGCCTGCGGGCTCACTGACACACTGCCACGGCATAGGACAGAGTCACGATGGTTTTAGCATCTGTGCTTTTCTTATTACAGGTCAACAAGACAGCTGTTAAAAAAGACGGTCAGTTAATACCTGGCTTTCAGTCACGAAATTCAGCAGAACAAAAAAATGATGAGAGTCGGTTAACAAATACAAAACAACCCTCGTTGCTGTGATGAAGTTTGACTTTGCCTGAAAAATTAAGACTCCAGCTACGTTAAAGCTCATCGAAATTTCTCTGATGCAGAGCTGTGCTGTTGACGTTGTTGGCCGATAGCAGTCCTGGAGAGCGGCTGTCTATTCTTAATCATTTTTGCATAGTGTTTGGTGGCTTGTTTTCCAACCTTCAATATTTCCAAAAAGGGTGCAAGCAGTTTTGTGTGCGGCCAAAATGGTTGCAGCGTCTCCTGGCCTTACACGGAGGTTCGTAAAATGGCTCTTCTGACTCAGCAAGAAATGGAGCACTTTGAAAGAGCCATGGCTTTCAATGTTATCAAGGATGTCAAATTTGTAAGTGTCTCATTGAAACTATGATATTTACTAGCTGTAGGCCTACTTGGAAACTAAATTTGTTCTGCATGCATAATAGAATGTCAAAATTTCCACACAAAAAAAATCCCTCTCTGTTTTCCTTCATCTTTCATCACCTACTACCTAAAAGTGTCCCGGATGCAGATCCTCCATGGTGAGAAAGGTTGAGTCTAATCTGAACGTCCGCTGCCCAGTGTGCACACGGAACAAGGGAAAGACCTATGAATTCTGCTGGCAGTGTTTGAGGGAATGGAAGGGTCCGGCTCCACGGTCAGACCGCTGTCAAAATGAAGGCTGCTTCAACGATACAGTAAAATTACTGAACGCCTGTCCCGACATCATCTTTGAGTCTGTGAAGGGGGTCAGCGGCTGTCCCTCCATCCGTGCCTGTCCCACCTGTGGCTTACTGGTGGAGCACAACAAAAAAAAATGTAAAAACATCATCTGTCCCCAATGTATGGTGGAGTTCTGCTTTGTGTGCCTGAAACTCACTGAAAAGTGTCAATCGTATTTCAGTTGCTCCAGTGGTGTAGCCCCTAGACAGACCTCTATACCTGTGTGGAAGAAGATATAACATAAAAAACATCAGAACATAAGTGCTTTGGTTTCTCTTGATGTGTCTTTTCTCAAGTAATACAAGTGCACCATTGCTGTATTTTCCACATTTTCTGTGGTTTTGAAGATCTGAAATCTTATCTCTTAGCAGAAACATCTGTCTGGCAAATGTAATCAACTTTGTGTTCTGTCTGTGATAAACTGGCAGCCAGATGTGACCATCTGGTGCTCGCCTGAATGATAAGGTTGACAGTTGTGACGTATTATTAATTCATGAATTTAAAATGAGATGGGAAATCTACCCTAACTAGTTTTAATGTTGTGGCTGATTGGTGTATCCACATTCTCTCCTATATCTGAGCTTACTGCTGTATACAGAGACGAGGTATGTGAGAGAAGTTTTTTTTTTTTTTTTTTTCTGTAACAATTATTTTTCAAAAAACTTCTTGTAACTGCTGGGTAGAGAAACTAAAAGTAGAAAGAGAAAAAAAAAATCTTGGTGTAGTCAGAGTGTTTATTGCTTCTGTCGACGGACCAGAGAGATACAACTCTGCACTAAAAATTTAAACTAGCTATATAGCATATTGTCACACTGTGCATCTCCTAAATTCATGTTTGTTGTATTTAATTTCCGTAGCTAATGGCCTTAATAATCTGATGTGTCAATTGGTTATCCTAATTAATTCAGCTCAAGTAATAGCATGCATTTAATGTCACTTTGTTGATATGCAATGAAAGACGTGGATATGTCATGTGCATTACAAATAAAGGCAAGGGGAAGTAACTTTAAATTGTGTTTTTCATATTCTTAAAATGTACCGTGTTCTTTAATGAAGAAAGTGAACTATGAACTCTACTGAATAGTTCTCCACATGGGCAGTCTAACAGACTGACATTATACAGCCGCCATCCTGTCCAGTGAGAACAAAACCTCGTAAGGGTTTGATGACGCTCAAACCAAAAAAGGTGAAAAGGAATATAACGTATCTATTAGTACGGCACACATTAAAAACATGTAAAGACATCTGACATTAAATATCAATTTGTTATGAGATTACATTATTTTAACATATTTGTTAACATATTTGTGGCAGCTGAACCTAAACCCAGAGCCACTGAGGGGATGAATAGACAGGCTAATTAATTGACTCACTTACCATGGCGCCGCTTTAGTGTCTAGTGAAATAATAACAGAGTCCAACTTCTGCTTCTTGCTTTTGAATGGATATCATCCACATACATAGAAAACCTGGTATGACCGGCTAACCTGCAGTCTCATGATATTAGACTTTGTCTGCAGACACACTGAACACACGAGTCCTTTCTTAACATTGTAAGCCTCCGAAACTCTCCCGAGTGGCCAAGAGCCTTGTGGGGCAGTGGGATCGATTATGACAACAATGTCTCCAGGTTTTAATTTTCTTCGTTTCTGGTTCCATTTTTGCCTCTCCTGCAGCAAAGGTAGGTATTCCCGTACCCGTTGTTTCCAGAAATCAGATCATACACCGAACTAGACACTGACAACATACTACATCTGGCACAAGACTTTTGATGGACATCCACGTTGAACCTAAATGAATCAGTCTCAACACACAACTGTGACCCAATAGCTCTCTCTACGGGAAGCCTTCTCTATCCAGATTCATTTCCTTCAAATCTTTAGCTCTGTGTTCCTCAGGAAGAATTTGTAACATAGTTCGACTGTTGCTAATCCGTTTTGTCAGAGTGAAACCTCCCCTCTGACAGAGAGCGGTTAGATTTTTGACCATGAGGGCAGCCTCATCCTCAGAGACCATTCTCTTCAGACAATCCTCAACGTAAAAGTTCGTCTTGACTGTTTGATTCACTTCAGCTGGAAAGTTGGACTGTCATCTGCCGTTTTTAGAAGACACGGCACCAAACAGATGGACAGTCATACGAAACTCGGCCACTTCCTTGGTCAGATCTCCCTCTGGACACCATGAAAAGGGCATTCATGCTCTGTCCCAGCCCCCTTTGCAACCTTAACCTGATGGAACATCGCTTCTATGTCGCCCATGACTCCCACAGGTTCCTTCCTGAACCTCAGAAGGACTCAGAGCAATGTACTTGAGAGGTTGGGACCTTGCAATAGCTGATGGCTCAGTGATGTTCCCTTAAATGCCACACCACAGTCAAACACCACCAGCAAAGTCCTCATCCTTGAATGATTTACACCATGGTGAGGGATATAACACACCTTGCCATTGCGACGATCCAGCTGCTGTGTAGGTGCTTGCTCTGCACATCCCTTACAAATCACCTGGTTAAGATATGTTTTCTCATAAAACTGTTCACTGCTCAGGAACGTCCTCTTCAGGCCAAGTTTCACTTCAGGCTGTAATCATCGAGTGTTGCAGAATTTTCCAAGATATCCATGAGCTTCATGTCCTCTCTTGATAGCCCCTTCTCCTCCGCAGCTCTCTGGTTGAAGTCACGGTTGCACCGCTTGCTCAGCATTTCTTCCAACCTAGGCACAGAAATCCTGTTGACACCTGCTGAAGGGACCTCTGCTTCCAAGCTGCTGTCATTTCATTGCAAAAGGACCATTAATGACACATCATAATGCCGTTCTTATAGTATATGGGCCTCCCCACGGCTATTAATGACCTCCCAAGGTTCCAACATCTTGGGAGCGTAGCTTCCAACCAACAGGTATACCTTATCCTGGAAAATTTTTACCTTTCCAGGCATGGCCACTTTGCCAAATCTCCTTGAGATGACACTCACAGTAGCTACATCATACTGTGAATTGCAATTGATACAATTGTCAGAAATAGAAGATCAGTGCAAAGGGTATCAATGAATTACTATACAATTCAACAGCTCATGAAAAGAAAATGAAACTAATGATACTTAAATGGAAAGATCACAATCAATCAATCAACCCTCCTGTCAACAAACTTCAGGGTGGTATCCAGTGGGTTGTATTTCTTCTATACCTGTTCCTGTCCCAGATCACTCATTGTGATTCCCCTAGGTGGAAAAAAGACTCACGCTGCCACACTCCTGGCATTATGATTAGTGAAAAGTGTAATTTAGAGTAATATCTAAGTAATTTACAGACTTAATGCTTAAATACCTAAGCTAAATCATGGCTATCAGCAGATTTTATCAGCACGACTGAGCTGAAATCATTAAAACCGTCTCACTGAACTGCCACTTAGGGGAATTTCCAGCCGGTTCAAGTTGACATAGATGTAAGTGGGAAGAGTACGAGAAACACCTTGGTAAACTTATTTAAGTGAATCCCACCATAAGGTTGAAGTCATGTGCATTTTGCACACCTATTTGTAGACTTATTAAGAAAATATTACTGATGAAATTGATAAAGACTGTTGCCACTATCAACCAAGCAAAATGCACAATCAAATATGCACTTTAATAGAGTTTTAACTCCTAAATATTTGAAGTAATACTGTAATACACAGAGAGCAGGCTATGCTCATCTCTCTTTTCACAAAATGTCAATTGTCAATTCTAATTCAGGAGAAGAGATGAAGCCTGGTGAAGAATTAAAAACTTCCCCAATCTTCATACTTGACACATGAAAAGTAGATGTGTGAGTAGAGATGTTATGTCTTAGCCTGGCGTGACAGCTTGTCTCTGTCTTGCTATTTTTTATTTTGTTTTTTTTTTTATAACTTCCTCTTTAACTCTACATCCGCACCTAAAACTGCACGGAGTCAGGGAGATGACCGAGCTCGAATTCAACGCTTCAGTACTTGCGGGTGGAGTCTGCAGGGCTCGCGCGTAGCCTCGGCCGCGAGCCTCCTCCCTCTGCGAAAGTGAAAGTTTGCAGGCGTCCGTCGGGTCGCCAGACCAGGGCCGCACGGTGAGTGCTCCCGTGTCTTATCGGACCGAAGGAGTTATAGTGTGCACGTGGGTTTATTATTGTCCTATTGTAGCTTATTTCTTTGTCTTTTTTTTTTTAAAGTCTCGTTTTGCGGCGCGGGGAAATGGAGAATTGAGAGGCTCCGTGACCCCAAAACACTAACGGCTGCGTTTACCGGTTCCCCGTCACGTGTTTGTGAAATCACTTGCTGCTGTCTCTGATCCTTTTCAGTTTAATCCCGTCGTTGCCATTTGAAATTGGAATCGATCTACTACCTTATTCTGATTTTTGTAACGACCTACTGTTACGGAGAATCCAAACTAGATTACATGTACCATTAAAGTAATGTCCTCTCCACTTCACTTCATACCTGTGACTGACTGAATTTTGCTCTCAATTTCTAAATACATACAAACAATAATGGTAATTTGGACCTACGCGTTTTTGTGAGTGTAAAATAAAGTTTCTTCAAAAATACCAAACTATTGCCTTAATGATTGACCTTCTATTTTGTAGGTTATTCCATTGCTAAAAGAAAAAAAAAAAAAAACGTATGTAAATGTTTGTTTGTAACTTGTGAATGCGTGCTATCACTTAACTTCTGCTGTATCTGATGTGTTTTAACAGGTTCAATTCATATAAATTCAATAATGTAAAAATGTCGACACCTCGGGGGACGTCACTATGAATCATGAGCTAATAAAAGTGTTAAGAAAGAAACTAGACGACTTAACCATCTCGGGTACGTGACATAAACAGACAATGCTTGCCACAAGCATGTGGCTTACAGATTTCTAAAATTGATCATAACGTGCCAGTTGTTCTCCCACGGTTCAGTTATTCACTTTGACCGTTGTGTCTTTAGATTACCACGGCCTGAGCAGTCCGGGTCTGACGTGCTATTTGAACTGCGTGCTTCAGGTGCTTTTTATGACCAACGACTTCCGGGAGGAAATAAGACGGTTTGTAACCTCAGCTTCGCCAGGGTTGTCTTTATGTTTTTACTCCGGTCAAACCAAACGGAAATCAGAAGAGTTGTTTCCTAGCTCTTTTCAGTATATTAACGGAATTGTTTCCCTGTATGAAGTGACAGCCGCCAGCTGGTTAGCTTATCTTAGCATTAAGGCCGGAAACTGGGAAACAAGTAGCCTGGCTCCGTCTTAAGGTAACAAAATCCACCTACCGAGACCCTTAAAGGTCACTAATCCACATAAACCTAAGTGTAAGAAAAATCACGTTTTATGCTGTTGCCGGGGATTATGTGCCTGTTTCTTGGCAAGGACCAGTTGCTAGGCAACCAGTTGAGACTACAGGAAGTTAACTGGTTCCACCCTAGAAATAGTCTGGCACGTAATCCCCTGCAAAAAGCTGAATTGTAATTTTAATAATTTGTTTTTCATACAGATGAAACAAACAAGATGTTGGTTAAAAATGGCTGCTCCCGCTTCATATTTACCGTACGGACGTGAGAGTGGCTGTGATCTTCTCACCTAACTGTCAGCAAGACAGCCAATCAGCGTTTTTTTTACCAAAATGTCAGTGGTCGACAGAAAGGACTCCAGGATAGGATATGAAATCAGTCTAGTTCACATGAACAGAATGTTGTTCTAAATCTGAATTTGCTCATAATGTGAATTTGCTTCATCGGTTACACATTTAAGGAAGCCACATGTACGTCTCGCTGTGCCACAGATGCCGCCGTGAAGATTCAGCAGGCATCGACACAGTCCTGGGAAAACTGTTCGATGAGCTAGAGAGAAGTTTGGCTAAAACACATAACATCACAAAAAAACTGGGCATCACAGATGGTGAGTATTTCACTGCAGCTGTAGGTGCCTGTGTGTTGAAGTCCTGCGAACTCTTGAGCCTTGTACTGACTCAGAGAGGCAGCATATATGTTGATGATGATGATGATGATATCTGACAGCGAGAAAATCTTGTTTTTGTTCGTGACTTTCAGTATACAAGCAGAGTGATGCCGCTGAGTATTTTGAGAAGATCCTGTGCTTAAGCAGCACAGAGGCATCCAAGGTAGGATTCATTCATTCATTCATTCATTCATTCATTCATTTATTTATGCTTAGGGGACAGTGCGGGTTAATCAACACTGACATTTAAGAACACGTGCTGGGGTTAGCTCAGCCGCTAAATTTGCACTCGTAGTCTTGACACAACTAAAAACGGACAAATGATGTAAAAAATATTAGTGCATGGCAAAGGTGCAGTGGAAATAAAGAGACAAAAAAACTGGAGGCAATATAGGTAGTATACTTTTATATTGTATACAATTGAATTATTATTACTCATGTATTATGTTTAAGCAGCATTTTACTTTTGTGTTGGGTTGAAGTGGAGAAAATGTTTAACTATTTCATTTAGGGCTGCATCTAATGATCATTTTCATTATGGATTGCTGGCTATTTTCTTGATCAACCCCTTAATTGAGAAGCTGAAACCATGAAACTGTCTGGCATTTTTTAGATGATTGATTAGTTATAACAAACAGTCGCTGATTAATTTGCTGATTCGTTTTTTTGATCCTTGACTTATATAGTAAATCATTAATCGACTAATCGTTTAGGCTCGTAATCGTATATAATGTTGAGTAGTTTAACTTACAATACATCATATTTTAAAAGTTCCTCATCTGTTTTGTATGTATAAACTTAATTTGTAAAGTAACAATAGTTGTCAGATGAAGTGCAGAGCAGTAAAAAGTACAATATTTCCATCTGATATGTAGTTGAGTAGTAGTATAAAGTGTCATGAAATGGAAATACTAAAGTACAGATACCTCAAATTTGTACTTATCGACAGCACTTGCGTAAATGTACTTTTCACCTCTGATAAGGCTCAACAGATTACAGCTCTGGATTATGAGCATTCAGGAGTACAGGCGAATGTATTTGATACTAATGCTCTATTTAATATCTACTTAACCAGGCTACACAGCACTAATTGAACCTCTGCTGTACCTTTGTGTGTAGATATTCAAGGGACAGCTGAATCACAAAACCACATGTGTCAAGTGCAAGGACTCGAACGACTCCAGGAGCTTCTTTTGGATTCTGCCACTTACAGTTGAAGATTCGTGTCGTCAAACCTACAGTGTGGTAGTGTGCTTTATCTGGAGTCATTTTTTTTCATCAAGGGAGAATAGAAAAACTTTAATTATTACATAATTTACTCTGTTTACAGGAGAGAGGGTTGAAGGCATTTTTTAAAGGAGAAAAAGCCTGCGGCGACAACAAGATGTATTGCAGTTCTTGCGATAAAAAGCAAGATGCAGATATTGTGAGTAATAAATTCGATCTTTTGAAGTCTTTAGTACAGTGGGAGATTTTGTGACCACGTCGTGTTCATGCAGTTGATTTTTTTCTTTTAAGTTACATATAAACATATCTTATTTATCACCAGGCCTCAAAATATAAGTACATAGAATTAGAAATAAAGACTGCATAAAAATAATATTAAATCATAGTTCTCATATATATATATATATATATATATATATATTTTTTTTTTTTTAAGGCACTGAAATTATTGTGTGGAAAAATGGGCAGATAGTTACACAATAGGTATTAGAAGTGAATGGATAATTGATAATTAAGTGCACACTTCTTACCAACCCTCAGCTACAATAAACTTTTCTGATCTTTCAAGATGTTGTTTGGTATCATTTCTCTTCATAACGCTGAAACTGAAGAAGCCCTATAAAAATGTGCCGTTGTTTTATACTGTATGTTAACCCAAAAACTTGTTTCCATGGTGCAAGGCAATTAAATGTGTCCTCCGAAGTGCTATATTGAGTGTCTCTTCATACATTATTTTTGTTATGTGGTTTAGGACTTTGAACTAACACAAAATCCGAAGATTCTGACCCTCCTGCTGAAGCGGTTCTCTTTTGACCACAAGCACAGGCGTTATGTCAAGCTTCACTGCAGAGTGGATGTGCCCCAAACTTTGAACATTGAGGTGTGGTTTTTTTAAATATATTTTTCAGCAGCCAATGATTTTATCTTAACATTTCTGAGATGTTGTGACTTTCTTCTGCTTCTCTCTCTTCAGCAATGCACATATGACCTCTACGCGTTAGTCAACCACTTTGGTAATCTCACAGGAGGTCATTATACTGCAGATATCAAATCTTTTGAAAATGGGGAGTGGTATCGCTTCAATGATGACATTGTTGAGAGGGTGAGGAGGCTAATTCTTCCTGTATCCAATAGTAGTCTTGTGTCACAAATCCTCACGCAGTTAAACACACAAGAACATAAAGTTTAACAACACTTAATGATTTACTGTAATATTATTTTTCATTTCTACAGGTCCAACAACCTCTGTTTGGAGCTGGAAGCACTTCTGTTCGGTAAATGTTGCCCTTATTTAATCAGAAATGAGTGCCATTTAGTCGTCATGGTGTCATTCAAAAAGCTTCACATGTACATTGTTAGGGCCTCAATACACTTCAAATGAAATACTTGTCAGATCACCTTCACAGCGTCTTAACCCCCCTGACGTTTCCCCAGTTGGACTAAAGGGGGCTGTGTCCAGTGATTCAGTCAGTCCTGTTCACTACCACTTTACACAGCAATTCGCCGGTTGTGCGAAGGTGTGAGGGTGCAGCTTTTCTCTGAAACGTTTTATGAGCGATTCTAGCGGTGTGACTCTAGGAATGGCACCGATGGTTGGCTGGTCAGTCGACCACTCTGGTCCTGACCTAAATATCTCGACAGCTTTAGGGTGGATTGGCATGAACTTTGGCACACACATTTGGAGTAAGCGTGATGATTTTGTGAGCATGTGAGAAAGCTGATGCTAGCATACAGCTCAAAGAACTGCTGTGCCTAGGTGCAGCCTCACAGAGCCACTAGCATACAGCAGCTGTAGGCCTTTAGCCCCGTTTCATTCTTCATACAAGTTTCTGTCGCTTTTCCTGTGTGCCACCGAGTACAACACCATGAATGCCCTCCAGGAGAGAATGTCTCGTCTGGGTTCTCATCCTGCTTTTTACTCGTTGTGCTGAGACTACAAAGAAACTAGGCACAAAACACACAGTTTTTGGAGAAAGATCAGGCGGCCAAACAACACTGCACACAAACTGGTTTGTTTCAAGCATACTGAACCCTTTACTCACGATCGGACCCTGGGACTTTTTAGCGCAGCTGTACAATCTTTAGTGTTGCAACTGGGGTTTATGTGCCTCACTTTTTGATTTTGTGTTTTTGCTGTTGAAACATTTTTTCCTATCCAACCAGGTCCCATACAGCATACCTTCTCATGTACAGGAAGGGTAAGTTTGCGCATGTACCACATCCACTTCTTAGTTAATAGATTTATTTTCTGTTATACTGTAATTAAGTATGTTTGGGGGTTTTAAGTACTTAGCGCTCTGGATTTTTAAATCATCACAGCAGGCTAAGTTAAGAAACCTCCCCACTTCCTCTTCAAAGTGAGCAGACATCCTGAAAAAAACTGATGAAGTCGACCAGGAAGCTCACTTTGTACATTCTGATGTCAAGGCTTAAGGAAGACACGGCAAGGCAGAGAGAGGAGAGGCTCTGGTTCCTCCTCATCAACTGAAGGATGAAAGTTGCAGCGGAGGGGAAAACTTCAAGCCCTTGAATGAAAAGAAGATACGGAACAGGAAACATCTAGCGGAAGGCTGCCAGCATGCATCACCAATACAGTACCAGAATGCATGGGGTCTTTGTTTCTGTAAAGTACGGAGGCCTGTCTGCGAGCTACACCCTCACTGCAGGGGATGAAGCAGGAGCTCGTCTCTGAGCACTCATGAGCTACTGTACTGTACCGTATGCAGAAAATTTAATATGAGGACTCAAAAGTTAAGCACTCAAAATGTCTCTCACAAAGTGGTAGGATAATGATAATAATAGTAACATTTTTTCATAAATATGTATATAGTATTATATACAAGATATATTAATACAAATTGTTGATATTATTGATTGTAGTTAACGGACAGTATTTTCAAATTTAGAAAAAAGGTAAGGTGAGGTCAACTATAGCTGCATGAGCATTAGGGCCTAGGCCGATATCCTACAGATAGTGATGCTCCAGCATCAAAATCGAAATATGGAAAAACTCTGGAAAACCTTTAAATCATTAAACAACTCATGGATATGCGAATCTGTGCCCCACTGTGCACCGAGACTGTTTTTTGTTTCTTTAAACTTTCATTTTCTGTTATTGCATTGTTTTAAATTTGCAAATATAACCATAATATATCAAAATGGTTGCTCCCTGTTAATAAATGCTTTAATAATTTAAATAAATTTTGTGTTTACACTATAGAAGCGGTAAATGGTTTAATTACCGCAGCTTTTAGTAAGACAACAAGAATGTCAAATGGGTTAGACATCTATTAGATGTGTCTTATGATCTATTTCCTAAATCCCTCTCCATGCAATCATTTCACAGTTCATATTATTTGTTAGTTTACGCGTTAGTCACGTGAACCGGCTTTTAATTAAAAAGAAAAACGTGAAATATTTCCGACACACTCTGAATGCAACGCTGCCGCAAGTGAAAGAGAAAGTATTCCGCTACATTTCTCAGAGGATGGAGAGAAGTGTGAATCTTCTTCTGCTTCTTCAGTGGAATTCGTTTCACAGTCCAAGATCCTTTGTGCAAGTCGTTTGCAACTGACGGCAAACGTAAAGAAGAGTTGGAAATAAAATGATTCAAGATGAGTTTCTGGTTTCGCAGGTCTCCAGGTAAGATGCGCAGGTCCAGACCGGTCGATCATCCATGATAACGTTATTATGACGACAGTTTGGCATGTTTACGTTCATAATATTCTCCTCCCAACAGCTCATATAAAGTACCATGGCTTGTTTAACCAGGGAGCAACGTGTTACTTGAACAGCGTGCTGCAGGTGCTGTTCATGACCAAGGACTTCAGAGAGGCTGTGGAAAGGTTTGTTACCCAACTCTGGAGCCGTACAGTGGCAAGTAATGTGAAACCTTTGGAACGACCTGGTTTTCTTCATTAACTGGTCATAAATGTGATCCAATCTTCATCTAAGTCTAAGTATAGACAAACACGATGTGTTTAAGATTATAAAACACAAACAAATAAATTCTGTCGTGTGTTTACTGAACACACTCATTGAAGCTTCACATTGGAAAAAGTAAGTGTACTGTTGGATTTGATAAGTGGTCGAACCTCCTTTGGCAGCAATGCCCTCGAACAAGAGCTTCCAATAGCGGCAGATCAGACCTACACAATGTTCAGGAGGATTTTGGACCATTCGTCCTCACAGAACTGCTTTAGGATCAGCCATAGTCTTAAAGTGTCTGTTGTGAACGGCTCTGTGGGCTCATTCCACAGCATCTCTACTGGGTTAAGGTCTGGGCTCGGACTCAGCCACTTCAGGAGGTGGGTTTTCTTTGTTTGAAGTCATTCTGCAGTAGACTTACTTTGTTGTTTTGGGTCGTTGTCCTGCTGAGTCACCCAACTTCTACTGAGCTTCAGCTGGTGTACAGCAATGATTGATAAAACTTGATAAACTTGGGAATTGATTTTCCCCTCGATGATGGTGAGCGCTTCAGGCCTGGATGCAGCAAAGAAGCCCCGAATCATGATGTTCCCTTCACCGTACCTTACTGTTGGGATGATGTTTTCATGTTGGTACACAATGCCTTTTTTTTACGCCAAAGGGAGTGCTGCATGTTTTCCCCAAACAATTCGACTTTAGTGTCATCAATCCACAAAAAAATTTCCCAGTAGTGTTGTGGAGTGTAAAGGTGCTCTTTGGCAAACTTCAGGCATGCAGTGATGTTTCTTTTTTTGTGGAGAGCAGCAGCTTCCTTGTCCTGTCCTGCCATGGGCACCATGCTCCATGCAGCCATGCACCATGATTGGCGTATGGTAGACTCATGAACAGAGATTTTAACCAGCTCCATGATTCCTTTAAGCCTTTAGCTGTCGCTCTGAGGTTCTTTTTCACCTCATTGATCATTCTGCGTTGTGCCTTTGGAGTCAGCTGGAAACCCACATTTAGGGAGAGTAGCCACAAAACTAAATCATCTCTATTTATAGACAGTTTGCTGACTGTGGACCGATGAATATCTAAACTCTGTGAGAGGACTTTGTGACCCTTTCCAGCTTCATGCAGATCAACAATTCTTGATCGCAAGTCTTCTTACGATCTCTTACGATCTCTTCATTAACCGAGGGGTCCACATAGTTTTTCCAACCTACACTGTGAGTGTTTGAATGGTGTATTCAGTATGGTCAAGAACAATACAGTTATTCATTAAAATAGATTGTTTTTGTTCATAATTGTAACTTAGATGAAGATCTGAAAACATTTTAAGAAAAATTTATATGTAAATGGAGATAATTCCAAAGGGTTCACTTACTTTTTCTTGACACTGTATAATGCATTTAAGTTTCCTTGAGGCAGCAGTGCACCTTTGTATCACTGACCACTATGTGTTCACCTACTTTAGCTACACCTGTGAAAATCCTGACACCGAGTTTTTTGATTGTCATCTTAAAGCCTTGTTTGATGACTTAAGGAAACAAACAGCAGTCCCCTGTAAAATCACAACGAAGCTTGGCATCGTGGACGGTACAGTATGTTGGCACGTAGAACAACATGTAGCCTTTGAGTAGAAAATGTCAAGAGACCAGTCCTACTTTTTGTGGATATGAGTATGTGATTCAATTCTGTGTCCTGTGCAATACAAGTGTTAACATATACAGTAGTCATTTAAGACCCACAGATAGAGAATATCTGATAAACCTGTTATTAATCAAGTGTGAGTGTTTTTATGTACTTATTTTTACCTAATAATAGATACTTTGATCCAAAAATAAATATGGTCATATTACCCTTTATTACCCCCCCAAAACCACCACTACAACCACCACCCCACAGTGTATGAACAACATGATGCTGCCGAGTACTTTGAGAAGATTTTAACCCTGACCAGTCCTAGGGCATCACGGGTAAGGACCTCATCGGTATTACGGGGGATTGTGTAAGGTTAATGAATAAAATAACACTTTTTTTTCTAACCTGTGTTTGTGGTACTATGCTTTCAGATCTTCCGTGGACAGTTGACACACCAGACCAAATGTTCTACATGTGGTACCGTCACTGTCACAGATGGGGCATTTTGGCATCTTCCTCTTGCACTGGTGAATGCGCACAGACAAACCTATAGTGTGGTAAGGATCTAGCAACGCGCAATCTTCACAGCACTTTTCTTTTGCCAGGAGACAGTTGGTGGACTCAGTTTTGATGTCTTACTAGACTTTGGTCAGAAATCTCATCAACAGACTGAAAAATGTACCAACAGGAGCATTTGTGATGTAACAAAAACTAGAAAACACTGCATGTATTGGTTGACACCTGCTGTATGTGCTAGATAGTACAGCTAGTTAAACTTTCCATGGATAACAGGGAATGGTTATCCTCAAAACATTTCATCTAAATAAATATGAATACAATTGAACACAGGCTACAGAGATAATTTCAGAGGCACGTGACACAGATGCATTTTTCAGGTTAATGGCATTACGGAGTTTTTCAAAGCCTCAGACATCAGTGGCGATAACCAGCTGTTCTGTGACGAGTGTGATGCCAAAACTGACGCTACTGTTGTGAGTAAAAAGAAAACATCTTGCTCATTTGACTACGTTTACGCTACATTTTGCAATGATAGAATTACGAGTTTCTGATGTTGTAAGGGAATTGTAAGATGACACGTGTCGGGGTCCTTTTTTTTTTTCTCCATTCAGCAATGTGTAATAAAGGATCATCCGGATATTCTGATGCTGCTGCTGAAGAGGTTTGAGTTTGACTACCGTTACATGAGACATGTCAAAAGAAACAATGTTGTAGGTATTCCGGACATTCTACAGATCCCAGAGGTATATATACTGAATATTTTAGCATTTTATCATAAGACATTTCTTTTTCATTATTCATGCTAATGACATTTTTCCTTTGGTGATCAGAATCAGACATATGAACTGTATGCGGTTGTGGATCACTCTGGTGATCTTAGAGGGGGACATTACACAGCAGAAATCAAGTCCCAGGATGATGAGAGATGGTATAGTTTCAATGATTCCAGTGTCACACTGGTAAGACTTTTCTTCAGTGTTGTTGTCCAAAAAAAATCAGTCGTTCAGCACTTTCTCGTAAAGTTACCTGTTAGAATGTATAAAAAGTATTCATCATCTAATGCTTATTTATTGTTTTCATCAACAGCATGATTACAAGCCATTCCAGTTGGACAACGCTGATATGTACGTTTTAGTCTGTCTTTTCATCCCCACCTTATCTTTTGCTGAATATGAATATTACCTTTCTTTCTTTTCACATTTCTCTCACTAGATCCCGCAGAGCTTATCTTCTTTTTTACAAGAAAAAGAAAAGTAAGAGGCATACACTGACAATTTCACTCAAGTGTTGCGTGGATGTCTGCACCAAATTATTTGGTACTCTGCTTGAATTAATTTGAATTCTACTTTCTAGCCTGTGTCGCAGATACTCGTGCTCCAGACATCAGGGACTTGTCCATCAGTGGAGATTTCTCACCTGCTACCAATGACAACAATAACCAGTGTCAAGATGTTGATCAGATTAGAGAGGGAGAGGAGGGCGGGGAGATAGCAGACGTGGGTAATGAGACTGCAGAGGCTGTACAAGCAGGAATGGCAGGAAGACTGGCAGAGAACCAGGGCGATGGCGGTATTAGAAGGACGAAAGTGGGCAATTCTCAACCAAAGCAACACAGCAGTCTATCATCTAACTTCATCTGTAAAGCAGAGGATTGGGATAATGGAGCTGATGTCAGGCAGAGCAGACCATACAACAATCGGGAGTGTAATGAGGGAAAGAGGGAAGGGTGGGGTTATCTTCAAGATGCTCACATCAAAAAACCAGAGGAAGATGAGGGGAAATTAATGAAGGATGCTGAGGAGAGAGGAAAGGCAGGAGCTGATGACCAGGCAGAAAAGAGAGGACAGTTCTTTCCAGAAACTCAACCTAGAGAGAGAGTGAAGGATCAGGACTATGCCAATGCAGGAAGAGACGTTGTTAGACGGAGGAGACCAGATGTTCATCATGATGTTAAACCGGAAGTCAGTGACAGGCAGGAAAGACAGAGACGTGTTGAATATCGAATCAGACAGGACCGCTCTTTTACACAAGCAGGAATGGCAGGAAGACTGGCAGAGAACCAGGGCGATGGCGGTATTAGAAGGACGAAAGTGGGCAATTCTCAACCAAAGCAACACAGCAGTCTATCATCTAACTTCATCTGTAAAGCAGAGGATTGGGATAATGGAGCTGATGTCAGGCAGAGCAAACCATACAACAATCGGGAGTGTAATGAGGGAAAGAGGGAAGGGTGGGGTTATCTTCAAGATGCTCACATCAAAAAACCAGAGGAAGATGAGGGGAAATTAATGAAGGATGCTGAGGAGAGAGGAAAGGCAGGAGCTGATGACCAGGCAGAAAAGAGAGGACAGTTCTTTCCAGAAACTCAACCTAGAGAGAGAGTGAAGGATCAGGACTATGCCAATGCAGGAAGAGACGTTGTTAGACGGAGGAGACCAGATATTCATCATGATGTTAAACCGGAAGTCAGTGACAGGCAGGAAAGACAGAGACGTGTTGAATATCGAATCAGACAGGACCGCTCTTTTACACAAGCAGGAATGGCAGGAAGACTGGCAGAGAACCAGGGCGATGGCGGTATTAGAAAGACGAAAGTGGGCATTTCTCAACCAAAACAAAGAACTGGATATAAGGAAGTTACAGTGGAAGGTGGAAGTGGCTCAAAGCAGTCAAGAATATAATATAAAGATCAATGAGGAAGAGGTTAAGAGAACCACAAGTAGTATTGAAAGAAGTAGTGATCCAAAGATTGTAATAATTGAAAGTGTGAGGGAAACCTCACAAGATAGCATTAAGAGTCAGGTAAATAATGAAGGGAGTACTGAAAGCAAATCGGATCCAGGAACAGATATACAGAACAATTTGTCAAAGTGCCTGAGTCGAAGACACACAGTAACAAAAGATCGAGTGGGGGTGTGAGAAGTGGAACAAATACTGCAGTTTTATCAAATGCCAAAAAAATTCGAACAGAGATGTGTCGCATAAAAGTAAGAAAAACGGTGCAGATGAGAAAAAAAAAAGAGTGAGAAGGTAAGCAACCAAGAAAAAGAATAAACGATACAGAACAAAACTCTTCTGTGTTTTTCTTGTTTTCTGATTAACAAAAATGCAGACCAGATTTCAGTCAGAATGAGACAAAGTATATCCTTGTCCAGGATAACACATATTGTTATTATGCAGGGCTGCATCTCATTGTGGTGATCAACAATGTTGTATTTTTAATTTGTAATTGATGCTTTTTGATACTTAGCAGTATTGCATTTTCTTGTTAAATTGTTCAGAGCTATATGAATAGATGCTACTGAATGTAACATTTAATTTGTGAGAAAATAAATTTCAAATGTAAACCTTTATATGGGTATTTGATTTTTATTTGACTTTTATCACGTTGTACTTTGTAGCCTAGTATTTGTTTGAATGAATTCTTTCTGTTTCACATTAAAATGATAATTTGGCCTTAACATATGTTACTGAGGGGAAGAAAAGCTGTCAAAGTTACAGTTTATTCCAGTCTCTCAACCCAGAAAGCGTCATCTTTTTAGAGATGACTGTGGTCCTCGGGGACAGTTCGGATCCTGACCCTGCAGGAGCGACATTTCCTGTAAGACACAATGGGTGCGGCCAGGAGACACACAGCAGCGGTGAAGCAGACCACTGTGGCCACGGTGACCTCTGTAGGAGGTCTGAGGGGCGACCGGGCCCCGTCCTGGGCTGCAGTTAACAGAACAGGAGTGTTTTTAATATTCTCCCTTCCTTACGAATGTATGGGAAAGACAAAAAAATAGAAACACCTCTAAATAAAATGTAGTCCAGTACAACATCACAGTTAACTTTGAATTCAATATTAAACATTTTGATCCTTTTTTGTTTGTCTTTGCTGTGTTTTATATAACACACACAGGACACATAAAGGCTTTTTGAATATAGTTTGCTGCAGTCTTGTCATGGTCTTAGAAGAACAGTGCATCCTTCGGTGTCCCAGGAAAGAAAATAGAACACTTCTTCTTGTCATTATTGTCTAGTTAAAGGGCTATACCAGAGTATTTGCCTGTTTTAGCACATCTATTACAAATCAAGTATACTTTTCATTACCTCATCAATTTTTCTTTTTTGCAAATTGAATCTTATTTTTGTAGTGTTGGCCTTTTTTTCTATAAGTAATAATAACAATGTACTCACCTAGCTGTTGCTGAGGTCTGGGAACATGGTGTTACAAGGGCGTTTCTAGATGTCAGTAATTGATTTGGTGAGTAGAAACTAGATAGACAGAACTTGGAAAATAAACCAGTTTCGTAGTCCAAACCGAAATATCTCAAATATGTCAGATGGATTGCTGTGACATTCTGAACAGACATTCACAGTACAAAAGCCAATATAGGTCAATATAGCTCTTATGAGCTATATTCAAAACGATGCAATAATAAAAGCAGTACCGTACTCCACAAATAAGAACATAAACCCAGGTTGTCAGCAGCGTATTACTGCTTAACAGTAAATAAAATGAAATAGGAATATAGAGGCAGGCAATCCAGACCAACCAACCTGAATTCACGTGATTACTTGTAACTACAAAGGAGAAAGTGAAAGTAACAAAATAAAAAAATAAATAAAGTCTTGTTGCAGTCAGCGTAGACGACTGCAGTGAGATTTCATTCACAATTAACACTTCAGAATACCTCAGGACACCCGGTGTTTGCTGTCTAACCGGTGGGCCACTTGATGGGATTAAAAAGAGAAAACTGTGTTATTTGAGTAATTTGTCTTATTGTGCCACTTGACTGGAGCATTAAGTCCGTGTGTCTGCGTGAGCTGCTCAGCTCCGTCGTAGAGATCTATGCCAATGAAAAGCTTCACAACTGCTTCACAAATTTTGGACACGTATGCATTTGTCCAGTAGTTTCAGTGCATTTCTGTGTAGTAGCCTAAAAGAACCAACGTTTGAAAATGTTTTTTAATCCAAATTCACAAAGTGTTGTTGTCGCTGAAATGATAGTCAAGAAAAGACCAAGTGACATTTTATTTCCCCAGTTTATTTTTTTTAGAGCGGGATTTATATCAGAATCAAATTCACAGATTAAAACAGCAGAAGCAGGAGGAGACAATAATGGTTTCTGTCGCTCTCTCTCAGGCCATCTATCCTCCATGAACCCTCATGACCAAGTGGATGACAGACTCGGGCTGGATTCCATATTCAGTCAGCCGGGTGGAGTCGCTGTCCAGCTTCTTGTCCTGGAAGTACAGCAGCACATTTCCACTCTGCTCTACACAGACATACAGTAGAGAAGAGAGAGAGGGGGATAGAGAATCAGAATATGCGCAGGACTTACATGAAAGGCGAACATTCATATCACTTAAAATGTAAGCTCAGATTTAATTGTAAGCTGACCATGTAACCTCGACTGGGAAATAAGTTCTGTACTACTGAGCAACGTTAAGGCCTACTATTATTATTGTTGTTGTTAAGTTGCACGTAGAAAGTTACACAGAGGCTTGAATGCAGCTAAACAGGATAGCAGGCTATAGTGGAAAATCGCTGATAGAAGTGAGTTATGAAATAATTCAAAGCCACTTTCGGTTCAAGGAGAAAATATACTCGGAAGATGTTGGTGATAGAAAAAACTACAAAAAAACTACATGAGAACTTCACAGTGCTCCTTCAGGGGCTGATCATATGGAAAATTCTGTGTACTCTAGTTATACATCAGCTACATACAAAAATGATTATTTCAAGACATTTGTGAAAGTGCATTGTTTAATTTTTGAGGTTTAAGTGTCAGCTCGTGGCACTGTAGTTTTTTCATTTGATCTGTTTTAAGAATATTTATTACCTTGGCTGTTGCACATTTCCTTAACTAGCTTCTTCCTCAGCTGCCGCACGGTCACGTCCTGCATCTGCTCCTTGGTGTTGGTCAGGTTTATTCGCCACATGCTATCCGTCAGGCAGTGCACTCTGACTGAACCCTCGCACATTTTTTTTTGTGTTTGAGGCACCCTTCACGTTCAATGTACTCAAAGCTATGAGAGTTGAAGGGGTTTTTTTCGTGCTTATGAAGGAGATCCTACGTCAGGGGAGGACGGTTGCCTTCATTCTTGCAAAACAACAATCTTTTGTTATCAGTGTTGTTGTG
Source organism: Xiphias gladius (assembly GCF_016859285.1). NCBI lineage: Eukaryota > Metazoa > Chordata > Actinopteri > Istiophoriformes > Xiphiidae > Xiphias > Xiphias gladius. The sequence continues at coordinate 12,851,068 of NC_053411.1, forward strand.
GTCACTGAAATGAATTGGAAAATACCTAAACTTTGAACCAGTGTTTATAGTGTGACCAGTGTTTGTTTAATGGCTCTTTCAAATTGTTTCTCTTCTAAAATGCTGATAATAAACAATTTATCAATCCTATTGAAAATAAAAACATTTATTGATTTTATTATAGTATTTTTGAAATACAGTAGAATATTGTTTTTTGAAATTGTTGGGGTTTTTACCTGCAAATTCAAAACGATGCAATAATAAAAGCAGTACCGTACTCCACAAATAAGAACATAAACCCAGGTTGTCAGCAGCGTATTACTGCTTAACAGTAAATAAAATGAAATAGGAATATAGAGGCAGGCAATCCAGACCAACCAACCTGAATTCACGTGATTACTTGTAACTACAAAAGAGAAAGTGAAAGTAACAAAATAAAAAAATAAATAAAGTCTTGTTGCAGTCAGCGTAGACGACTGCAGTGAGATTTTATTCACATTTAACAGTTCAGAATACCTCAGGACAACCCTCTGTTTGCTGTCTAACCGGTGGGCCACTTGATGGGATTAAAAAGAGAAAACGGTGTTATTTGGGTAATAGAAGTGCACCATTGCTGCATCTTACACATTTCTGTGGTTTTGAAGATCTGAAATCTTACCCCTTAATAGAAACATCTGTCTGGTAAAACTTAATCAACTATGTGTTTTGTTTGTGAGAGACTGGCAGCCAGATGTGGTCATCATAACTGGTGCGAACCTGAATTATAAGGTGTTTCCCCTTGTTCACTGCAGTTCATGCTCAATGCTTAGTGTGGTAATGTATATGTAATATAAATCAGTTTCATTCAAATCAGTTGATTCAACTCAATTCAAATCAATTAAATTCAAGGAAATTCAAAGCAGTTCAAAGGAGTTCAAAGAAATTCACAACAAAGTAATTCAATTCAAATAAATTCAGTTCAAATGAATTAAAAGAAATTAAAAGAAATTCAGTTCACATTAATGCAAATCAATAAAGGAAACTGAATTCAAATTCAGGTTGATGGACAAAGCTCTTACCTGGAGACGTAGCCACAGGTTCGGCGACTCTCTTGCGCCCCCAGGCATCAAACGGTTTTCTGCTCTCCATAAAAAAGCCTCACGTTCTTCACCCACTCTGGCTCAGGCCTTTCCCGAAACAACCCAGGCTCACTGGATCACTCAGGTTTTTCAAGGGGACACGCTCCCCAAGGCTCACTAAGGCACTGAGGTTGCTTGAAGGAGCTCGCCCTCTGCAGGTTTTTAAGGATGATCTTGGTCGGTTTCCCGGATCCAACAAGAGCCCAGTTTTCCTCTTCTGACTCTGGGGGGGGGGGGCTCTGGGGGGGAACTAGGGTAAACTCTAGTGAAAAAGTTAGAGGAGGATCTAGAGGAAGACCAAGAGGAGGAGCCAGAGGAGGAGATAGAAGAGGAGCGAGAGGTGAAGCTATGGGCAGAGCGAGGGGATGAATGTGAGGAGCCACTGTGCGAGGCTGGTGCTGGGACCTCACGGAGGATGAGCCGTGGGCTGGTTGGCCGGCTGGGGTTTGGAACGAGGACCGTCGTCCAGTTGTAGCGTGGCTCCATCTGAAGGTGGAAAGAAACACTGCTCCACATCACATAAACAAACCAGGAACTGATTTACCATAATAATTGCTTTATGCAAAAGTCATCACATCATTGAATTAAAAGTACCACAATGCAAAAACAATGCAAATAAATCTCTAAAAATAAAAGGCATACATTACATTTGACCTAGGACAAAGTACATGAGTGTTTGCAGTAAAATCAAACACAAAAGTTAGTGTACTTAAAGAAAGCTTACATACAGCATGTAGTACCAAAGAAGATCTTCTTTCTTTCATGGTAGAGAGAGAGAGGGGGAACACCCAGATTAAATGTCAAAGCTTTATAAATCACTGACCCTGTGAATATCTTAACTTTTACAACAAAAAGAAGAATCTATGAAGATATTACATAACTTGAGTCATTAATGCTCGTTTTGCTGTTTCTCAGATAATTCCCTTAATCTCACTTTGTCCTGCTGAGAGTCTGGATGCTTTATTACAGCAAAGCCTGGATTACCAACTGGGAGAAGTGGGCAATTGAGTATCAACTATGGCTGTTCCCTCCATCCTCCATCTTGTGGCATAGGTCTTGTAGAGGGACTCTGTGTCAAAATATAGTTTTAAGACCTGAATTGTTTTTGTTTATATTTGTTGCTCTGTTGTTTTAGAGCTGTGTTTTATCAGATTTATCAGATTTCTTAATTTTCTTTTAATCGACTGATCGACCGAAGAATTTCAGCTCTGGAGTACTGGTTGGTTTCTGGGTGCCCGGGGAAACAATGAAAGTGCCACGTATTGTGGAGGTCAATAGGGGCCTAAGAACAAGAGCAAGGATTTATTGCAGGACTGTTGTCTTAGACTGCATTAGATTGAGCTAGGTGTACCTAATAAACTGCCAACTGAGTGTATATTTGTAATTATCTGTTGTATGGACGGTTCCCACCTGGGAACAGTGTATATGCATATACGCCTGGCAACCTAAGGATGTCCTTTAATAGTTTTATCACATATCATTATTATTATCCCCATATAACATTTTTACCTCCACCCTTCCCCCCCTTAAAAATGTATAACGCAGTAACATTTACTCAGAGTAACCAACCTACTTTGCACTTCCGAATACATTTTAACACAAGTAATTTTACTTCTAATTGAGTAAATTTCTTTTAAGTAACAGTACGTATACTTGAGTACAGTTTCCCCAGTAGTCTTTCCACCCTTGCTTTTTATTAGAATTTGCTTATTTGTTTAATAGTTCAGGGTGATTTCGAGGGGACTGTCCGTGGAAAACGAACCAAGAAAACAGCTTTTGGTTTCCTTATTCACACTTCAGTCTAAAGAGTCAAACGTCCTTCCAATTTCGTTAATTTACACTGCTAATTGAAAATATTGCCAATATTGGCAGTTGCATCGGTGAATGGAAGTTCTTAAAAGTCTCAAGAGCAAAATATAATGAAAACAACATGGGTTTAAAATGAACATGTCGGTTCTGACATTCGCATCTCAAAATGTACAGGTGTCATCCAGTCAACGTGGTGACGTCTGGACAGACAAGGACAGAGCTCAAACCCATATTTAACCATAAAGAACTTTACAAAATTGCTGCATTTCAAAACCACAAAATCGTCACTGCCAGTGTTTGTCCATTACTGGTACTTTATATGTACAGCATACACACACACACACTTCTCGAAACATAGTTCAAATAAATCAAAGTTTCCGAGGACACGGGTTTGAACTTGAAATCAGTGTTGAGTACTCAATCACATTAAGAGAGAAGAGGTAGTAAGCAAGTACTCAAAAAGTTGCTTACTTTTTTTTCTTTCAGGCATGAAGGTTTGACCGGTTTTCTTTTCAATCCCCAGGGAGCGTGCAGATTTGTGCGTGGCCAAACTAAAAAAATGTTTAGTACAACTGCCAAGGATTACTTTAGTAATTAGTAGACTAAGTGTGTTAATAACATTGTTTACATTTTTTTCTTTGAAACCACATTTGCTAGTTAAAAAATGAAGTTTTTTTTTTTTTTTTTTTAATTCAATTTAAAAAAAAAACAAAACAACCAACTTAACACTTTACAGTGACCCGGCTGTAACTCCTGGTGGTGTTCTGATGGCAGAGTCTGAGGGAACGGAAACATCCATCTCCACGTTCAGACCGCTGTGCAAATGATCGGTTGCGTCCGTAAGTCACTACTTTTTTTTGAAGGTGATTTGGTTTCTTTAGGCAGGCGAGCGAAAGTAACGGGACTTTTTAGCTCTAACTTGTAGCAGCTAGATTGGGTCCAGCTCAGATGTTGAACTGGATTAAAACTGGCCAGGGCCCTTGGACCCTGAGCCAGTGGGGCCACAGGTGTTTTCTACAATACTACAAAATCAGCAGGCAGTGTAGAGGTGGGAATGAATCGGCTAGCTAGTACGCTACACCTAGTTTAGTAGAAGTTTGGTATATATGAGTTTATTCAAAGATAGCCTTTACAACCACATTAGGCCATATCTTATACTTACATACATACACACGTATCTTCACGCAGTCATGCTTTTAAAGGATCTCCTACTGACTCCACCTTTGCTCTTTAATCAGCACAGAGATCACTGGATCGATAGTTAGACAGCGGAGCTGATGGGATATATACGAAACGTTCTGGGTTGTTGCTTTATTACAATCTCACTTTGATCCTCCATAATTCTAGAGCTCGTTTAGGCACCAATTTGGACAGTCAACTCCACACCCTTACTTATTCTTCCTCCTTTGTTTTTCGATATTTTCCAAAGTCACAGTGCAACAAGGAAACTCAATTTGATACCAGCTTCGGACCAATAGGATTATTTATCTATGCAGGAATTAAAATTGGGAACAATGTCGATATCTTTCCAATGTAACTATTAAAAGGTGTTTTATCATCTGTAGCCTTTACTTCAGCCTTTTGTGTCTGTGTAAGTCATTTTGCTGGATTTTTTTCACATGGTGATGTCTTTCTTGGTTATGTTAATGTTATATTTACTGTTCCTTGTTTCTTGGTCTGTTGTGCCATGTTTTCTCATTACGCTGCTTTAGTTTCATTTGTTATCATTATATGTGGAGCAGGAAACCAGCTGATAATCAGTTTTGAGCTGGGTCACGCTCACAGCAAATAATATCCATGACTTAACTGTATTTTCTGTTCAATAAAACTTCAAATAAAAATAATCTACTATTTGTGTGAATGAATTATTTCTGTTTCACATTTAAATGATAATTTGGCCTTAACATGTGTTACTGAGGGGAAAAAAGCTGTCAAAGTTACAGTTTATTCCAGTCTCTCAACCCAGAAAGCGTCATCTTTTTAAAGATGACTGTGGTCCTCGGGGACAGTTCGGATCCTGACCCTGCAGGAGCGACATTTCCTGTAAGACACAATGAGTGCGGCCAGTAGACACACAGCAGCGGTGAAGCAGACCACTGTGGCTACGGTGACCTCTGTAGGAGGTCTGAGGGGCGACCGGGCCCCGTCCTGGGCTGAGGCGAACATCTCATAGGGGTCACTAAACAAAAAACAACAAAGTAAAGTTAGTGTGAGTTACAGGTTACTGTAAACCAAGAGGGGGATTTTTTTAAAAATCATACTTGCCTCGTGTAAGAAGCAGGAAAAGTATTAGCGTCATCTGAGGGAGGAGCAATGTCAGGGTACAGGCATAACCTCCTGTCAGGACAGAAAACTAAACCCTGGTATCCTTCTATCTGAGAATTAAAAGCAGCAAAGAAAAAGTCAAAAGTACATTTCACATGAGAAGTGTGGCGCTGTGTGTATCATTTTTAATTCAATTGTGATGTGTTAGTAACATCCATGAAAACAAATTCTGAATAGTAGAGAAGGACAGGTGTATTTCCTTGCCGCGCCTTGGTTTATAGTTATAAGTTAACACTGCCAGTTGAGTGGGTACACCTAGCTAAAAGGAATGCGATGCTCTGCAATAAATCCTACCTTGACGCAGATTGCCGCATAATGCTCAGAAGTATTTTTAGTATTCTCCCTTCCTCGCGAATGTATGGGAAGGACAAAAAAAAACAGAAGCATCTTGCAATAAAATGTAGGCCAGTACGACACCACATTTAACTACAACCTTAATAATAAAAACATGGAATTGAATTTTACACATTTCCGACAATGTCGGCAACAACTGCGTTAGATTCTACAGATGTAATTTAGAAAGTGAGTGCATGTGCTTTGTCCCCGATTGTATATTACATATTTATTCATAGAGTTACAATGCATTATATCATTTATATCACTAAACAATAATACCATAGTATGACTATAGTGATGTTATTGTGCTTTTATACTACAACTATTACTACTAATAATACTTTATATGCTACATAATAGTATTTAATTTGATTTCTATTTCTTCATACATTACATATACTGCATTATATACTTAACATTATTTATGAGATATTATTATGTAAAATGTTAATATCTACAGTATCTCTTCTCAACCCTACTGATTTACAGCATACTATAGTTACATATCTGTTCAAGTTACCTGAATTGTGCCTCCTGCTGGACAGTCCACCCACTCAGAGCCAGACACCTGGATTTGGTACCTGTTCGGTCCAGTACACCTGTGTCTGTAACAACGGCCCTCCACAGAGCTGCCTAACAAAAGAAGCTGACTCTAGTTGTAAAAAGAAAGACAGGTGGAGAGAGAAGAAAATAATATTAAACAAAGGAAGAAGTTAGGAAAACGCTGGCCACAGGCAATCACAAACAGTACGTGCACACGCACTTGTCTTGTCAGGCTGGAGAAGAAGCAACGGCTGTCAAGGCCCAAAATCTCGCCGCTCCAGTCGTCCTTGGTTGACTGCCTGGTGTTTACCTTTTTCCAGCATTCACCCTGAAGGACAAGGGGAGGACAAAGAGTGAAAATGTGGTGCTTCAATTGCAATAAAAAAAACAAAACAAAAAAAAACTAGATATTACTGCTTTACAGATTTGGAAATCTACAAGTCCAGAGAATAGATGTGAAGACTGAACATCATTTTGAAATTAAGGAATAGTGTAAAAGATTTCAGGCAATGCAATAGGAGTAAAAAGAAGAATTCCCTTTAATTGATGATCTGGGAGATATCGTTCGGTGAAGTTGATTTTCTAGAAGACTGCAGGAGATGAAATATAACTCACTGCATTCATGAGGGGTTTAAACACCCTACATCCCTCCAGGTACGGATCAGTCTGGCACTGCCCCTTGTGGAGGTGAAGAAAATGACACCCAAGTCCACTAAGAGAGACAAACATGGTGCAAACATTAGTGCTGGAAATGTAGTACGAAAAAGGGGGAAAATAAGTGACCTGTACTCCGCTTAGAGATACGAGTTTTTGTGTAGAAAACAAATATACAACTTTGAGTTGACCTGCCGGTGCAGAAAAAGGACGAGGAGTTGTCTTGGCAGGTTGACAGGGAGCCAAACGTGGCTCCTTCACCTACAAAAAAAAACACGCTTATCACTAAATTGTATATTTCTTCCTCCTTCGAACAATCTTAACACACAGGAGTCAGGCAGCTTTTGTTATATTAAAACTGTAGCTGCTGTGTATCTACTTTTCTTCACCCCCCCCTTACCGTCACCCCAGAGCAGACTCTGTCCCCGGCTCAGGTTGACAGCGTACCAGCCCGTGTCTTGTAATGCAGCTAGAGTGACCGGGTCGATCCGGACTGTGGTCGAGTCATCCAGCGATGCAGCCATGATGGACCCCCGCAGGACCCGGGACTCCCAGTGAGAGGACGCTCTGCCCGAAGGTGCATCCTGAAGGAAGAAGGAATAGTGGGTAGGTAGGTTTTGAAACTGGTAAGGAGAGCTTTTGTTGAACCTGAAAAAAAAAAAAAAAAAGTGTTAGAAAGTTTGCTGAACTTGAGCTGCTCAGTACCAGGTTCTCCAGCGGCCCTCCGAGCTCAGGGTCAGACGATGCCAGGTGCTTCCGCAGGCCTGAGATGACGGACGGGGTGTAAATCCTCATCTGGCCCGATCCATCGGCGTGAATCACGCTTCCCCGAGGTGAACATTCAGCACCCACAGCAGCACAAATCAAAGAAAAACACAATGAAAGGACAATTTTTCTAACCAATGCAAGTGATGCTTAATGTGAGTTAAAATGTGTAGTAAACTCAAGACATTCTTATTTTATTGTTGTGTCTTTTATTCCTTTTTTGTACTTCTCTATCGCTGATCTTATTTAATTCTAGAGCTGAAATGTTTTCATCTCTTCTGTCCCATTTAAAGCACTTTCAACTACTTTATTAGGCTACTATTATTATTATCATTATTATTATTATTATTGTTATTATTATTTCACCACTTTTCACTAATTTCGGTTGCTCTTTTTACGTAGCTTAAATATCTTTTTTATATTGTCACTTGTTTTCCTTTTTTATTTAATAAACAGACACACAACCCACAAGTAAATTTAGTTGTAAATAAAAGAAAAAAGGAAAATCATTTCACACCCACTAATGTTTGGCTAAATTACACTGAACGGTATGTGGAACAGGCAATCACACACTATTACAGAATAGTGTAGTAGCAGACACTGTATTAAAGTTTATATAGACACATAAGAATATCAAAATGAGTTTAAAAACCTTGAGAGGAGGAGGAACAGTCTTTCCAGGTGTGGAAGAGATCTTTGGAGAAACCAAGTGCATGGAACAGCTCGTGGATCACAGTCTGGAAAGTAGATGATCACACGCACTCATTATCATCATTCGTTCTCATCCTGCTGATAAACACTTCCCATATTCCCACAGTAGCATCATTTATTGTATTTTGTACCATCAGTCGTTTTTAAGACAAACTTTAAACAGACTACATTTTATAAAACTGCACATTGTTGAAAACTTCAGGTTCCAGTATTATTAATATAATCAATCGTACCTGTACTGTAGCCCGGTGGTTGTATGTGGCTTCTGTCAGCCTGTCCTTGCAGATGACCACCACCCCTGCCACAGGTCGCCCATGGGCGTCTGTCTGGCAGTGGACAGCGTAGGCCAACACGTTAGCCTGGGTGCACAGAAGGAGAGAACGTAGAATAAGAAAAACGTAAAAGCAGTGAATGATAATAAAACCGCTGCAGTAGGGTTTCAAGAGTACAGGCCCCAAATCAGACACCTGATTTTTGACCCTGGGTTAATAAAGTTTGACGTAGTAGTCCACCGTATTTTATTTTAATATAAAAAATATTTTCTACTACTCTTTCAGTCTGCCATCGGTGATTGAAAATGTTAAAATCTGCTGTTGAAATAATCTGACGTTGGAAATGTGTCCAACGTACAGACAGAACTACATTTGCTGTCCGTTCTGTTCGACGGGTCGTCTCTGGGATTTGAGGGCAAAGAAAAATCAAAAGAATGGATGTTTAAGATGTCAATACAATTAAAAGACTATAAAAATCTTGTGGTAATTGAGGACTATTGTTTTCAAACACAGTAAAGCCTGTCAATTGTCCTCTCATTAGTTTGATATTTTTATAGTGTCTCTCTGTTTTATTGTAAAGCTCTGTAACTTTCTTTAGAAAAGTGCATCCTTAATACATGTTATTATTCATTAAAAACCTTTAACTAATTAGTTGGATATGTTTTCCTGTAATATCAAAGATGTCAGTGTTTTCGGCGAGTCTTCACCTCTGCTCTACACCTGTCAGTGGACTGTATGTGGAGGTACAGCAGGAAGTCGGTGTCTGGGAGTCCAGCGCCGTCGGGTCTGAGAACAGTCCTGCGAGGTGAATCGGGCTCCGGGTAAATATCACATCCAGCCAGATGATCGTCTGGGATCTGTCGATAACGTGGAATGCAAACAACGTGGATTTTAAGGTGCTTCCGTGTCATTCATGGAAAAGGAATAGATACAGGTACATGCTGCGTATGTGTTTTCCAGCTTACCAAAGGATTAAATTAAAATCACTCAGACTGATACTAACTGTCACATCCAGACAGGTCTCATTCCTGTAGTTGTTGTTGGCTCGACCACATCTGAAGGAAGAAAACCGGAGCTTTTTAAATCCATTTTCATGACATTGCTCCTTTAGTAAATAGTGTCCAAAGACAAAGGAAAAGATGGGTGACCCAATAAAAAATCTGCTAATCATTTTAAATGTATTTTACTGAGCATTTCAATGCAGATATTTGTACGAATCCCCCTTTACTTTCTTTTCAAAGGTGATGTGGAAGTGGGAATGTTCATGCTGTAACCTAAAGTGAAGTTTATATTATCCTCTATAACTTGAGCAGTTTGTTTTCACTGGAATTTTTGAAAATAATTTTGGTTCCAGTAGATGGATAGATAAATTAAAATACTGGTGCCTCACAGCAGGGAGGTCCTTGGCTCAAATCCAGAAACAGTTGGCTGAGGCCCTTCTGTGTGGAGTTTACATGATCTCCCCATCTTGCGCCGGATGAATAAAGTGGACGTACTGAAAAGTTAACTGTGAACAACCTAAAATAAATATTAATCTCTTTTCACTGATATGTAAACTAAGAATGGAAATTTTAGTCAAGGAAGAGCAGAATTTTTAAGATAAGCAGATCCACATGTGGCCGAAGGAGTGTGTTTGAAGGATTGGAAATGAACGAACGAACGAACGAACACACACCTGTTGTGGTTGGTAGTTCTCGAATTGCTCCAGAGAAACTTGCAGTATTTCTTGATGTCTCGGCTGAGCAGCAAAGGACCCAGTACTCTGTTCACTATTAAAAGGTAAATAGTTGATACATATTAGTCTCTCTGTACGTGAGTGTGCGTGCATGTGCGTGTGTGTCGGGGGGGGGGGGGTTCTGTTTTTCACCGGATAGTAAAGATGACACCATCTTCACAGCCTCTTCCACTCCTGACTTCAGTCTGTTTTTCTCCGCGTCCGATAGGTTGTCGTTCTCTCTTGGAATCCACGTCTGGATCCTGATTGGCTGTGGAGAGGCAGGAGCGGGCGGGGCTCTCTCCCCCAGGCTGCTCCTCTGTTTCACTGAGAGGCCACGCAGAGGTGATGTCCTCCACCCTCGAAGACCGGTTTGTTGCCCAGAGGTTCGCGGGTGTGCTCGTCCGGTCGGGGGTCTGAGCCTGGGCCGGTTGCGTGGGCCGTCTGGGTGGATGGGTGCGGCTGTGACCACTTTGACCTGAGCCTGAACCTCGTCGAAGAGGCACTTCTGCAGGGCTCCGGGAGCCACCAACATTACCACCAACGTCCCCACCCAGAGTCTCTGGGATGGAGATAAAGCCATAGTTATGTCTGGAATCTATTTAAGGTCACAGTGAGGATGACGGTGTGTAGTTCCACACTTTGTCTGAGGAAGTCTGATAAGTGGCAGATTTGATCCCAACTAACAAATCTCTATGATAGTGACACTTGTAATAAATATCCAACAACATCTTGAGAAGTAGTGCCACAGACCAATGCCAAACATGTTACACTACCACTGTATATTTATTTACATCATACTGAGATGCAAAATAATGAAAGGTCCCAAATTCTCATTTTATTTAATATTTCATGATTAAAGTGAACCGTACCCTCTGTGCTTATTAATTGAATGTATTTTATTTTGTAAAGAAGCCTGTTACAGCAATTATTGAGGACACTAAAATAATGACCTTTGGGAGTTTTCTGAGATTTTGGGTTCTTTAGTGACCTGAAGGACCTTGATTCTACAGATAAGAAACTAACACACGGCGAGGTCAGTGTATCTTAATTTGACTATTTTTTACACAAATACATAAATTAGTAATTGAGTTCTGTGAATCTGGGCATTTCACCACCAGAATTGTATTCCCAGCAGTGTGAAAAAAAAACAAAAAAAAACTTAGCAACAGAAAATACAATTGTGTACTGAATAAATTAAATATAAAATGTTGTGGGTGCTTTGACTCATGACCTGTCTGCGGCCATGCTTACAGTACGTCTTCTAAGTATTACTGAATACAAAGTTGACCTTGCCAAACTCAACAGAAATTATGTAACTATTGTAAATGACGATAATGTAAAATTCTGCGTATTTATTTGTCCCTCAGTATAACTCGGAAGAGTTCGGGTTCTTATACCAAAGCCATGCTACATCAGTCTGTTGGTTACTTGTTTACTTACCTTATTGTCTGTGGGGACTCTGCTATAAGAAACTCGGCCATGTGCCTGCTAGAGCGGCTGTTACAGTGAAATTCAGCTCCAACAATCACTTTCCTACAGCATTAGTCAATTAATTTAAACGTGGTCATTATATTTACCTCCCTCCATGTAGTCTCAGTGTTCAATGGTAAAGCAAACAGCATTATTTTTTCTTTTCTTTATCCTGCACACCGGAGTGAAGATCTCAGCTTCTGCCTTCTTCCCGGCTGAACTGCTGAATAGCTCTTTCAGGAGTCTGCGTGAATTTCTCCAGGACTTTTGAATACAAAGCACAAAGCAACAACTCTTATCTCTGGTACTGAGGTGTCAGCCATTCCTCACACGCTTTACTTACCGAAAACAAAACACAATACACAAAACATAAAAGTGCAAATTGTTTAATCTCAGCCACATTTTTTCTTATATACAGTGAAGTTGACCCTAATAAACCATAAAATCACTTTCTCTCTTATTTACCTCATTACACTGCAAATTTAAAACTTTAGACTACTCCACATCGACCCCTAATACATTCAACAAAGCAAAACAACCACTTAAGAGGAAAAAAATACAAGTGACTCGCTGAAATAAAAACACCATAAAATGAACAACAATATAAATGGCACACTACAAGTCTGCTGTGTCAAAATGTGACAGAATTCAATCAATTCCCCTCAGGGGCTGAAGATTCAAGTTGAGCTTATTTTGTGATTTCGGGGCCCCTTTCATCACTAGGGCACCTCATCCTCCTGTGCACATTACACACACACGCGCGCACACACACATACACACACGCGCACACACACACCCTAAAATCAGGCACCAAAGAGATTGTCTTTTGACACATTTGCTTTTGTTGATTATATACATTCACTTAGGAAGTGTACACGTGTCTGTACTTAAACACGCAGCTATGTTGCAGTCAATGTGCACTAAAATAGGGGTCCCAAAAAGTTATTGCCAGCTTGCAGAATAGACATGCATTTCTTATCATGTAATAATAAAGTCACTGATGTGTCGATGTGTGCTGTGATGCAAGGACAACGTGCCTCTGTGTGTTTCATGTGCAGTGTGTATCTCAGGAATCATCTCAATCACCTCGAGCAATCTACAGGAAACTCCTCAAAAGGCACTTAAATAGGGAAAATGATTTTTTTTTTCTCTATAATACTTGTGATATAACATGAGACTGGATGCAAGTGGCAGAAGTATGTGGGGACAATCCACATCTACAAACATACTCCACTGTCTATGTAAGACTAAAATGCAAATGCATTCACAGTTGCAGCCATACAAATACAATAATTTCCATCATAAACACTCTGATCATTCAATCTGACAGTAGCCTACCTCAGTAACTGGACAGGGAAGATTCTTCTGTGCAAAAGTTTACCTTCAATGTGCAGCCCAGCATTAATTAAGTGCACAACCAATACTCACCTACACCTACACCTTACTCTCCAACATACATCAGCCATGCTTTTTGTCTACAATTTATACTTTTTTAAAGGAAGTCTTTAAAAATGGTCCAATACTTGATTCCATTAGTCAACAAACCCAAGTCAAAGCAATTTCAAAAAGGCACCAGACTTGCACAGTGACGGTGATTCTCGCTCTGGGCCACTCCTGTGCTGAAGTTCAAACCAATGAGGAAAGACTAGGGTTTCAGTTATTAGTTCGTAAGGGAGATAAAGAAGAGGTCTGGGTTACTGGGCAGGTGAGGAAAGTTATTCAGGTGAGCATGGGAACATCATCCTCTGAAGTGGTGTCTTCAGACAGGGGAATAAGCAGCACCTCGTCATCTGAAGAGGACGAGGAGAAAGAAGGGGAGGCGGAGAGGGGCATGGAGTTGCTGGAGGAGGAAGAGGGCGAGGCTCTGAAGAGGGAGATACTCAGGCCCAGTGTGTGGAAGATGGAGGCCAGGGAGGGGCTGCTCGGGGGGATGGCAACAGGAGGAGTGTGTGGGCTGGCAGGAGGGGGAGCTGGGGGAGCGTACGGAGGTGGAGGTGGGGAGGCTACAGGCGGCGGTGGCAGCGGCAGTAGAGGAGGTGGCGCCTCCTGCTGCTGCTGCTGCTGATGTTCTGACTGAGCCAACAAGCCAAGTTTCTGAGGCACGGGCTGGTTGACCGCCTCCACAGCCGACGAAGAGCTCGTGGGAGTCGAGTGAGCTGCTTCCTGACCAGAAGGAGAAGCGTCTGACTGCTGCTGGCTGGAGCTTGATGCCTGAGTTGGCCTGGAGGGAGGTCTGGGGATTAGACCCCACCTCCTCATGCGGCGAACAGCCCGGCGGACAAGTCGGGGCCTACGTCTGCGATGTGGGGAGTTGGCGGCATCCTGACGGAGGAGCTGGAGAATTCCCCTCAGAGAAAGAGACGAGGTCTGACATGGAGGAAAATTGAAAGAAATGGAGAGTGGAAAAGAGCTAATTAGTCAAAATATCTTCTACAACACTCGCTTGATTGAAGTTTAATGAACGAGCACGTATCGTGGGCAGATCCCGTCAGACAGTGCATGCTTTGTTTTACACAGTTTAACCCTTGATCTCAATCACCCTGGCTATCCTCACTTGCTAATAATGCGTTGCAATATTGCATAATAAGAGCAGATTAGCTCTATCTTAACACTCTTCCTACTTCAGCCCACAGCCTGCTGCTGGCGATTAATACGACTGCCAAAGTGAAGCACATGACTTCAAGACAGATGACACAGGGGCTACTGTAGAGTATATTGTACTCATACCCAGACTGTGCAATGCGGCCTCTTTTCCCATGAATTAATATATTATCAATGCCCCCAGTGTTTTCATACTCACTCCTTTCTTTCAAAGTTTAGCGCATTTCATGAATTTGAATGGTCCTTTGAGGCTCAAGGGGAGATTTACGGAGTTAACACAGCTTACATTAGGGGTTTGATTGCTAGTGTGCTTTCAGATTACTGTCAGGTGCTTTAAATTTAAGTGCCAAAGAAAATAAGTCTGTGTCAGGATTAAAACACTGGATACGGAGGTTAAAGATGAAGGGCAAGACTAAAATTTAGCTCACATGTAAGTAAATTAGCTTAGGTGTAATGGCCCAAATATAAGACAACCCTCATTATGAGACATTATTGGAAAAATATTTTTTTGAAAACAGGAGACACTTTCCTATTAGTCCTGTCAGGAAGTTTTGTTGTGACCGTTTTTGTTGTCTTTCTGTGTACGATAAACTGGGCGCCCTTAAAAGACTCACTAAAAAACACACACGAAGAAACTCACTGGCTTAGCAAAGGCTACAAACAATCCATAACGCAAATCACACTGTAGGAGCCTGTGTTACACTTCTGCATTCATGATGTTGGGCTGGTAAAGGTCTAGTCCTTGAATACAACCCCTACTTCTTCAAAAATAATTTCCAATAAAAAAAACAAAAAGGAACTGTAAGCTGTGGTAAGCACTCAATAGTTTGCTCTACACCATGGCGGTAAAGATCAGTTATCAGCTGAAATGGCTATGGGATTCTTGATTATGTGGTACTGATAAAAAGCTCATATTCATCCTGTAAGCAGCTACTAGTTCTTGTGATGCTCTTCTTTCTCACCTCATTGGGGTTTTCTGTGGGAAAGTCCTCCACTGGGGGGATGATGCCCTGGGCAATCAATTGACCGTAGGATGGAGGAGCCTGCTGCTGGATCAGCTCTGCTTCCTGACGGCTGATTGGAGCAAACAAGCTGCAAGTAAACAGACACATTAAGATGCGTTCAACCACACTGACGCTTTTTTACAGACTACTAGCATGTTTTGGTTTTTGTTGTGGGGCTTCTTAATAGATACATATACAGTATACACTCCTTTATCATATATTTATCTATGATAACTGCTTTTTACAGTAAATTACCCTCAATAATTGCTTCCATCCTAACGCCACACATGATTTGTTCTTGCTGTATGAAAGATAACGTATTGACTTCGTAAAGATGATGTACATAGTTGAAAAGTTTAATATTTAGAAGAGTACACACGACATGACCCACACTGGCTGAGACAGTCTGCACATGGGGAGCTGACTGTTTACAACAAAAACCTGGTAATTTACGTGTTTCTTGTCAAAAAGAGCGAGTATGATGTGTACCGGCTTTGTTGTGGGAGGTTCTGAGGCGTTTTAGAGGTGCTGTCTGGTAGTTTTGGCAGCTACTGAAGCTAGCAGTTAGGAAAACAAAGTGTGCCTCTTGTAACTCACTATTTCAGATTATCAACACAAAATCTGGCTGAGGTAGTCATAAAAAGCCCATTATGCTTTTTTAAATGAACCAAAATATTCTCAAAAGGCTAAAATATCTGGAAACCAAACATGCTTCAGCTCCAGAGATGAAATGAAAATGGAATAACGCAGAAACTGCAGAAGAAGTAATATTAGTAAATTAAAACCTATGCTTATAATTGAGATAAGATGTACAAAACAGTAACCTGTACTCCCTTGTCCTGAGCGAATACAGTTTACAGGTGCAGCCCATGGCGATCACCAGCAGGAGTCCACAGACCAGGCTGCCAACCGTTGCCGCAGTGATGACCTTGCGGGGCAGGATGACGGTGCAGTTGAGCTCGTCCGTACCGTCCTTACAGTCCACCTGGCCGTCACAGCGCCAGCTCTCAAACACACACCTGCAGATGGGACAATGGGCCACTTGTGTGTTAGAGTATGCAGGAATAATATTAGCGAGAGATTCAGTTCCACATGAAAATGCATCCTGATGCCTGTGTGATAATCCAAAATAAAACCACAATTTAAAACCATGATTATGGCACATGATGAGATACTGTAATAGTGTAAAAAGGTGTTATGGATGAAGTATTCTATTAGCAAATCTAAGGACAGCGTCCTTTTGGGGCTCTCAATTCAATACACACAGTAAATTGAACAAATTCGCCATGAATTTTATTCAAATCTTGTCCACAATGTAGTGTTGAGCCTCTTCATCTGAGATGGTGTCTGTTGTTAGTCAGCAGTCAGCATGTTTGGTTGTTTTTGTTACATAATAAAGTACTGTTTTTTTGGTCTTATATATGCTGCTGAGTAACTACTCTAAATGCGTCACAGCACTCTTTCCATTCTCAAGTTTAGTTTTTTAATGCAACGGTAAATTTAAAACGGGTACATACATCACATTCTCAGGCACTTCTTTTTATCTGTTGAGTGTTTACCAAAATCACTACACACTTCAACATACTGAATATACGTTACAGTGTGGATTTCTTTAAAGTACTTACAACCCCAGATAATGTACCTTTCACTGAAGTGCAACGCAACTGTAAATCCACATATAAACCAAATTCAGGTCCCATACTTCAGAAAAATGCATTTAAACTCTCACACGGACAGGTTTCCGCACATACCCTGACTCACAAACTTCCGTTATTACCAAGACACACCTAGCACTTAACCGATCTGACCAAAATGAAGACACAAACCATTTGACAAGACAATCTATAAAAACAAAATAGTAGCAGCTGAACAGCTACTAAATGGATCTTGAAGAGAGAGACTGTTTTTTCAACTCCTGTCTGCAATGTCGAGAATAAGCTTTGACCATCAACTTCTAATGGTTGAAAAGTGTTAGGAGGTGCTCAGAATCATTAAAAGTTGGGGCATCTATATCTCCATGGCAACTGAGCAAACTTAATCTGCTGATACAAGCCATTTGGTATGGTCAGATTCTCCAGAATAACTAATATATGGACCTTGCGGTGAGATTATTTCATTAACTGCTATTTCCGAGATCAAGGATGAACTCTACTCCTCAATTTTAGCTCATGCATTCATGCCAAGAGCAGTGAAAATCTGTGAACAGCAGTTAGACTTTGTCCTCTCCAAGCAAACGAGATAACAAGGGTTTCATTCTGAAGGTCCTTAGAGAAACTGACAGAGGCAAAACCCACATACTGACCTGTCACTGTCACAATGAAAGGTCCCTGGCTGGCACACGGTGCAGTCCCTCTCGTCGCTGCCATCAGCACAGTACAGCTGGTAGTTGCATCTCTCTGTGACCGGATAACAAACTGGCCTGCCAGCGAAGTGGCTGGATGCCACCGCCCTCTGTCCTGCCAGTCCACAGGCAAACTGGTTCGGACTGCAGCCTTTGCAGCCCTCCTCATCCTTCCCCGTCTCAAGACAGTCCCATTTCCCATCGCAGCGTTGCTCCTGGGTAAAGCAACCTCCCGATGCTCCCCCACACCGACCTTCCCATGGAGGGCAGTAGCTCCCGACGTGGAACGTGGCGTTAAAACCGCTCCCCTCTGAGCCAGGAAGTGTCTCATACGTCAATGACAGCAGGCCAGTATGGGATTCCACTTGGACTGCTTTGTAATTGGAGGTGCTGGTGATCTGTCATAATGCAGGAAAGGAACATCATGTTAACATATGGATTTTTTTTAATAATACTTGTTTTTTTTTTTTTTAAAAAGAAGACTGTGTGGATTGTAATAAATGTTTCGACAAATTTCTCAATTAAGAAAACTCACAATTTTAATAATGTCTCCTTTGCCTTGCTCTCTGTTGTAGACAGTGAGTCTATCCCCGGGCCCCAGCACCAGTTGCTGCAGGTCCAGTCTGAGTGGCCTGGTGTCTTGAGGGTCCAAAGTCCAGACACAATACAGAGCTGGACCCCGAATGGCTGGAGGGGAGAAGGTCCCATAAAAGGTCTGGAGGAGCCCGCCGCAAGGCCACTCAATGGGAGTGGGCGTTACAGCGAGCTCCTTATGAGTCTGAGGCTGGTCTCGATCCATCTGTTCCACCTCCTCTGCCTCCTTCAGCAGCGCCCAAAGATCAGACTCAGTATCTCTCTCGGCTGACCTATCTGAGCTCTGAGTTTTATCTATGGCCTTATGTCTCTCCGGGTCCCTGTCATGGTTTCTCTCTATGTACGTTTCCTTTTTGGTGTCTTCTGCCTGTGTGCTGCCATGCTTTGGGGGTTCTGAGGTTTCCAGTGCTGCATCGCAGCCCTGTTCGTCAGTGCCGGGGCCAGGACCTTCACTGAGACACTCCACTTGGCCATTACAGCGCCAGGAGAGGGGAAGGCAACGGCCCCCCAGACATTCAAAAGATGTTACTGGGCATTCACCCGAGTCTGCATGTGTAAACACAGAATGGGATAAAAGTTATAAAGATCTTTTGAAAAGAACAACTAAAACGAGCAGCAGAAATGCAGAGCCATTTGTTTCCTTTACGAGGTACGGGAGGACAGCACTTTGCAAATGTTAAAAAAAAAAAAAAAAAAGTTAAAGAAAAAAAAAACAAAAACATCTCTCCATCATACCTCTGGCATAGCTCAACAGAAACGATGACACAGGGAACAGATGCGGGAGGAAATGGTGCATCACTGTAATATTTCCCCCTGGGAATTCCATGGGCGGCGGCAGCTTGGAGCCACAAAGGACAACCGGCTCACCGCCAGCCGATGATTTTATAGAAACCCATTCCTTCCTACACCGTGCCGAAAACTGGGAAAAGCTGAAAAAAAGATTTGAAAAAAAGAAAAACAGGGGGGTTGGCAATGGCAGGCTTATCCGTGAACAGACAACCTTATTTAAAGAGAAAGGACTGCATTTTTGAAAGAAAAGTTAGACAAGCTTTGTGGGCAATGCTGCTTTATAGCAGTATTGTTTTTATATGACATTTGCATCAGACCTTCCAGTCTGATCATGTTATACTTCAACTGTTTCTCAGTTAATGTTCCAGACTGATTGAAGATTTTATTCCTATTGCCCACTTCTAGGCCACTCATAATACATTACATCCTAACTACGGAAAATGATCAGGCAAGATCAAATAATCCAGTACTTTCAATACAGAAAAAAAACAATCGATACAATGCAGAACTGGTCTACAAATATTGAAATGATATTCAGCTCAATTAGATCTATAATTATCCCAGAGGTCATCTGATTTGCAGCAAATTATTGGGAGCAAATCATCTGACTTTTCTGAACTCTGAAAGCAATACCCAGTGTATCTGGTATTTCAAATTCCCTGGGCATCTGTACCTGAGAACGATAGGTTCTCCTTCCAAACCCTTGATGATCCAGCAGTCATAGGTAGAGCCGAAGCGGTAGGACCAGCTGTGGTAAGCAGAACTCCTGATCTCTCCCACTTTGCTCTCTAAAACTTGAAGGGAATGCCCACAGTGGGCTGAGAAACAGCAAGACAAAAGGAGCAATGGTTCATAAGTCATACTGTTTTTGAAGCTTCAAGTGTTATTTTATGGTGTAAAACCCATAGGGTGTGTAAGAAATGTCAGAAGCCTGACAATTTTTGGCTTGAACTTTAATTTCATTGTATCACTTTTGCCTCTCCAAACACTGATTTTCAAACTACAGTTGGAAATAGTTGTTTAGAGAAGTAGTAATGTACAAGTACTGTTAACTATGACCTAGTCATGCTGATAGCTGCTTTTATGATCACTATGACACTATGGAAAAGGATAGTGTGAAACAAGATTTTGACATTGAAAAAATCCTTTCATGACGTCCATAGACACAACACTAGGAAAAAGTGCTGACTACTTGTCTCCTTACCAGAGCAGAGGGCAGGCTCAAAACAGCTGCATGCTGCAGAGAAAACAAGCAAAAACAGGACGAGTCAGGCCAAGGTTTAATCACCATGGCTGACAGAGATTGTACATATTGTTTAACATGAAGAGTACAAACATGACCTTTGCTTGATAAACATTTAAAGTAGACGCCTTAGACAGATACACACAAGGACACAGATGTACAGTATGTGTATTAACTTACCTGTTAGGGTGAAAACCAGGAGGGCACAGAGGTTGTAAGCGACTGTCATTGTGGTAATGCTTCTCATCTAAAAAGTTCTAAATCATAAAAAAACTGAAGACTTAAAAAGGGTAAAAATAAAATGTCAGAAAAGCGCCATCTTAGGAGGCTTGGTTCAGGAAGACTTCACCTGCAAAGTGAATGAAGAGAAAGTGGATGAAAGGTGTGTATGATCTGGTTGTCAGCCAAAAACCGGTCAAACTTTTAGCCTAATAACGTTATTACACCACTACTCCGCCAAGAAATAAGCCAGCCAACGAATACATCAAGGCAGTTGGTTATTACCAGCCTTGTGAATCTTCTTCTAATTTGACGTTCATTTGATGTTTAAGGCTGGAACAATTAATCGATCAATAAGAAACAAATTGTCAACTATTTGGATAATAAATTAATGATCTAAACTCTTTTTTTTCCCCAAGGAAAAATGCTAAAGATTCTATAGTTCCAACTTTTTAAGATTTGACAAAATGCTCCTTTTCTCTCTGTTATCTTATTGTAAATTATTCAACTTTGGGAAATATCTAATTTAGAATTAATTGACATCCCTTATGTGTTGAAGCTTCTCTCTGCCTTTATGTAACTGTGGATTCTCAGTTCGAGCTGAAACATTTAGTCCATTAGTAGATTGGTCAACATACAGCGACAATTTTGATAATCAATTACCTGTTTTAAGTCAGTTTTAAGCAAAAATGCCAATAATTCACTGGCTCCAGCTTCTCAAATGCAAGTATTTGCTGGCGTCTTAGTTTTCTATCAAGCGAACCTAAATGTCTTTGGGTTTTGAACCATTGGTTGAACAAGACAAAGCAGTTTTAATATGCTAACGCGGGCTGTGGAAACTTTTGAAAGGCATTTTTTAAATTATTGTTTTTTCTTTGCATTTTGCACACCAAATGATTAGATGATGATTCAGATTAACCAATATGAAAACATTATTTTAGCTTGCAATGGTTAATCTCAGGTTTAAGACCATTTATCAGTCGCTCTTACCTTATTGCATCTTTATTCAGATAAATTACCTCGACTGCTAATTCAGTAAATTTCATTCATCCTCCATTTTCTTTCTTTTTCTTTTGGCGCAGTTGATTTCAGTCGAAATTTTTTTTGATTTTCAGCCTATTTAGGAAATCTGCTCCCACTTTAAACATGTCAAAAGTTATACTTATGAGACTGATGAGGAAAAAAATAACAACATATGAGGTGTTTTACCCGGGACCAATTGCTTTAGCCCACAACAAGTGAACACCGCAATATAGGTAGACACAATTATGCGCTCTATCAATTCAATATCGTTTTATATCCGGGCAGTAGATAAATATATGGATATTTAGTTGAATGCAGAGGATATTTTGATCTCTACCACGCAATCTTTATACACATATACAATAGAAACGCCTTGGCTTCCTTCCCAGGATCTTCTCAACAATGACGCCAGGAACGCCACCATTTCCGAGATAAAAAATAAACTGTGTCAAAGTATTTCTATTATCCACGGAGAATTAAAAACTCCTAGCTATTAAGTAATGGTTGATTAATACCTGATGTTGTTCGCTACAATTTTAGATAACGTCCTGGGGTGACGCTTCGAGTTAGTTTCGGTTTGGGGCAAAAGGAGGGAGCAGCTGCTCGCCCTCTTCAGAGACTCAATAGCTAGATTCCTGGCGAGCTAGCCGCTAACATCCTCACGTCCCCCTTCGTTTGTTCGCCTCTTCTAGGCCGCGACACCACAAGAAAAACGGCTTCGGGCACGACGCGTAGCACTTTGGTGGCCAGAGAGTTCACAACGTGTAGGTCAGAGGCGGCAACAAGATGGTAAAATGGTTAAAAAAAAAAACAAGAAAGAACGGGGAAAAAAAAGGACCAGAGCCGGATACGTTACCATGTCAGTCGGCCTTTCTTGTTGACAAGTTCTGAGCTACTTCCGTATATTTTAGCTCATGGCAGGAGGGGCGGGGCTTGTGATCCCAAATTGTATTCTTTCATTCATAAAAATGTACAGATGATTTTTCCCTCAGATGTTTTAGACTTAATCCCAATCTTATTTAAAACCCCGCAAATTCACACATTTATACAGGCCGCGGCGAATGTCTGAGGGGAGTCTAAAAGGTGAGATGCGTGTTTCTTAACACAAGGTGTCAGTGTCCAGCATCAGTTTTAATCCACAAAAATGGAACCAGGCCCTCCAAGGCTCCTCTAGAAGACTCAAGTAAGAGTAGGTACAGTTATTCGAGTACTGTGCTAATTTCTTTTGAATACAGTATTTTAATCTTATATTGCTTTACACTTCTACTCCACCAACTTCCACCAGCAATGTAAGAAATATTCAGATTCTGCACTTAAATCATTCATGTCTTAAGGCGTATAAAAGCAATGGTGGAAATTTACTCAAGCGCCGTGTTTCAGTACAGTAAATATTTGCTGGTGTCTTAGTCTTCTATAACTCTAAACCAAAAATCCTTAGGTTTTGAACCACTGGTCGGACAAAAGAAGGTATCTGAATATGCTGACACAGGCTGTGGAAATCTGTGGAGCTCTTGGATGTATTAAACTCGTTACTTTTCAAATTAATTGTTTTGAAAAGAATAAGATATGATAAGGTTGTAATATACATTCCGACATTTAGGCTTACAGAAGACCAGTGTCTAGTCCAGGCTCCTTGTCACATTTCGGAGTCAGTGAGTTACTAGCATTCCCAACAAAGAGCGATTCCACCTTAAATTTAACCGGGGGTCCCAAAACGATTTGGCTGGTGACCCCTCACAAAACAGTAGATCAGGCCCCTTGTCATGTTTGCGAAGTCTGTGTCTAAGATAAAACCAAGATTGCCCCTGTAAACCTTTCAGATATTCTCCTTTAAATAGCAATTTGGGGCCAAATGAGGTAAAATTATCCAATAGTTCACAAAAAATTCAAAGATTACACAAAGTTCAACAAAACTGAGTACAAATCTGCGTATCAGAATTTTGTTTTTTCCTTCTGTCCTTCCCCATTATTCATCTCCTGACCCCTCTATTTTCATTTTGTGACCCTTGGAGGGGGTCCGACCCATAGGCTGGGAACCACTGGAGTAAAATACCTAAATGTATATAAAATACCTTGAGTTAAAACTAGCTGCTTTGACCAGTTAGACCAGTAAAATGCAACTTGTGCATTTGAAGCGTCAGTGTATTTAAAGAAATCTAATGATGTCACATTGGCCCTTCTTCTGCAGAAGGAGTACTTTAAATTGTACTGGAGTGCCTTTTGATTGTTTTATTAGTTCTTTCACAGAGAATTTCAGTACTTCTTCCGGCACTGTTGTGCTTTGAAAAATTTCTTTGTGTCTAATGTGGTTTCTAAACAGAAAAGTTCTAAAACCCCATTAAGAATTCCTAAAATTACATTTGGATCTACTCCTCCTCTCTCACTGAAAAACCCAGAATCTGTGAATGTGCACATATTTTTCATTTCAAAAGTGTAAGTGCTCGACTCAAGATGCCTCCTACATCCAGTCTCAGTTTATATGCACTGGAGGCTTCAATGTGTACGTTGCATATCGGACTAGGATTGGCTCCAAACTAGTTGTGTTCACAAAATCCTCTCATTCATACACATCTTAAACTCAAAGTAAGCACAGTGAAACTTTCCTTCTTTAGCACAAATATCACGAGGACATCTCAGAAAGTACTGTTCTTTTGTGCGTATTTGTGGTAATAGTACTTTCCTTGATTATATAGAATGTACACTACTTTATACGTCTACTCCACCACATTTCAAAAGGTAATATTGTCCTATCTAGTCCACAATATCTCAAAGCTGTAATGTTACTTGTCAGATTAAGATTTTGTTGGGCATATAAAACACAAGATTAGTTTATCAAATATGATGCACTGATGCAGAAAATTACCTACCAGTATAAATTGTTGTTAAAAAGTCCACACTGACAACACTGAGATTCCTTTTACATGTTAATGCACCACTAATAATATTCCAATAATATAAGAGTAATAATTATAACACTCTGAATGGTTCCATTTTGCATATTTACTTTTACTTTTGATACTTTAAGTACATTTTTCTGCCAAAACGTCTGTACTTTTACTAGGTAAAAATTCGAATGCGTGTCTTTTACGTGCAATAAAGTATTTTCCATACTGTGTGATTAAGTCTTTAGAAAAGAAACTCAGTACTGTTTCCAGCTCTGGTAATATCTGAGGTAATATGACGACTGCACATCTGGAGGGAGGACCCAGAGGAAAATCCATCCTCTCTCTCTCTCTCTCTCTCTCTCTCTGACCACGTCCACACACTCTGCAGACATCCCACCAAAGGAAAGGAAGCCGAACCATGAAGCGTTAGTCAACAGCAGCACAACATTTGTCACAGCCACCTGATGATATTAGCTCGTTCGCGGTTTTCAGCTCAGCCCTAGAGGAGTCGCTTTCGTGCAGAAAGTAGAAAGTCGTCTGCTGCCCTCAGAGCGTCCATGCGGACACGACAACGTTTTCTGCCACGTTTTTTTTTTTGTTTTTTTTTTAAACATAACGGAGTTGCATCGGTACTGTTTTGGCCCCCCTCCCCTTCCTCCTAAGTCGGCTGCTGTCAGGACGGCGGGACTCGTGTCTACGGTTCGTTTTCTCAACTCTGGTTTTTTGGGGCGGTAGTTTGCAGATACCAGAATGCTGCCCCAGCTCCTCACCCTGGCCTGTGGTCTCGGCTGCTTCGGCTTTGCCTCCGTCACCGCCAACGTACTACAAGCCGAGGTAAGTGGCGTGGCGAGACGGGGGTCCGTTTACTTTAGGCCATGCAGAGGTGGATTTGTTCACAGATGCAACGTGTCGTGCTATAATGTGTCGACAACGTGTATTTTCCAATGCATCCATTTTCTTAAATCTGGGGTTCTCATAATTAAAAGTTTTCTACAATAACCCTGGTGTACTTTGCTGTACACTTACAATGTGAAGCCTAGATTCTGCAGTAGAAAATCCGTTTTACAGCTTTATTGTATTTTTAAGCCCCTTGTTGTGTCACAGGGAATTTCATTTTGCTGTTATCTGTAGTGTCTTTCCAATGTTTAATAGGTTTTATCTAATCTTGCAGCAGCAAGGGAGGAACTGTTTATATTCCCTCCGTGTTTATTCTCCCTCCCCCCAGCACCCCTGACTTTTGTTTTTCTCTACCGGGAACTGTTTTAAAGAGTCCATCTGAGTAGAAGCAGTAACAAGAGATGAAACCTGATCCAGGAGAAGAAATGTCATGAGTCTAAACTTTTCTGGCTTTTGAAGGAGGAGGAAGGGGGGGGGGGGTCCAGCCATGCAGGGGCAGTGTACAGTTTAGAAAACCCCAGTTAAAGCTGCTTTGTTCTGAGGAAGAGGGGGTAGTGGTGGTATGGGGGAGGGGGTTAATGGTTTTCATCAGCCTTTGTAGACTGCACAGACAGCAGGTCGGGAAGTTGGTCTGTCCTCACAACGAGCTGGACGTGAGGCACTCCATCTGGGAGACTTTAGGCCCCAGGGGTCAGGCTGCGAAACCCCGGCCTGGAGACACTAAAGTGCAATGTAACTCATCTAAACAACATATTTTGTCATCAGGCCTCGTGCCTCCTTGTAAATGACTGGGTAGGAGCAGCCTGGGCGCCTCCGGTCTCGGCCCATTTTAGATTTGCTCTAAAGGTAGTCCTTCATCCCTGAACGTTCCAGTTCAACTTGTAGATAGCATCAAAAACAACCAGTGGTCATACTTGCGCCGAAACGTAGAGGGTGTTTAATGCGATCATTTACAGCACCACATGAGTATCAGGTCACGTTCGATCCCGCTGTCAGGAACCGCAGATACAAGGTGTTTCCCTGTAAAAGACAGGATGCACCACAAATAGCCGGCTTCCACAGAAAAATTGATTCAAAGAGCAAGAAGTCCATTAGATATAACTGTAGGGTAAAAAAAAAAAAAACTAAAGAAATACTGTGCTAAGAGGGTACGGGATGCATGAAGGAGCGAAGGAGGACCTTAGTCACTGACCACAAGTCGCTGGCGTGTGAGTCAAGCCAGACGTGGTGGATAACTCAGAGGCAGACAGTTTATGAGATGCCACAGGCCGCTGCCCCCCTGTGGCGAACACACTGACGCAGTGATGAATGTCTGTAAACAAAGTGAGAAAACACGGACGGTTTACTGCAGTGTCGTCTTTAGCAGCCGTAGGATAATGCCTCTAACATCACTGCAGCAGTAGCTCACTTCGGTGCTAAGCTAATAGTGACCCTCGGTGCGGGGTTCAGTGTGGGACACATCAGATCAAAAGTGAACGTCTTGTCTGCTGATACCGGTTTTGTAGCCGGTTTTATCTCAAAGTAAGACGGTGCGGTGGTGCTGTCAGACATACCAGTCAGTCCCGATGCAGAAGGAGGATAAACTTAAATTATGGGTTCAGGATTACATCACCTGTGAGCTGCATATGAACCCTGTGATCAACAGATAGCCCGATGCGCTGTCTGTGTGCGGAGAAAGTAGACTAAACTGGAACAGCAAAGACGGGAGAAACAAAGACAAAATAACAACCGACTGACATAAATGTCTAAGTACGGTCGGTGGAGCTCGCTTCTAGGGGGTTAGGAGGATTGAGCAAGCAGAATTTTGTGGTTTATCAGTGTTGCTCAACATCTGAACATCCCTCTCTTTGACTTCACTTTGACAAACTCAACCCTGGAGTCCATGCAGAGATCCAAGATCCACCAATAGAGAAATAAGACTTCAGCTAGTCTCTGAAAATGAAACCTCTTCTGGGGAAGTCGAGTGCCTCTGCACCTTCCCGCATCTGTTTTCATTCTCCTTTCTTTTTTTGTTTTTTTCCTTATGTAAACTTTTTCACTTAAATAAAATGCTTAGTTGGACCTTGTGAGCAAAGGAAGTGGGCAGCAATGAAAACAACAGGATCTAAAACAGGATCTCTCCATAGCTGGCTAAAGAAATGTTGGAGATTTCCCCCGTGCCATCTGGAGACACACGTCTCGTGATCCCAACGGAGGGTTACAGATCTGGTCAAAGCACATCTGGGTTCAGTTCTCTTTATCTCGACTGGAGTCGCCGTCGATGTAGCATCAAAGAAGAGCCTTGCTCAAGATCTGGTGCACGCTGCTCTGACAGGCCGCGGCTGTCACTTAAGAAATGTCAAAAATACTCAGCTGGCTGGGCCCTAATGAGAACCCGATGGACTTCAAGGGAGAAAGCGAGCTTATCTTTGCTCTGCGGCTAAGGAAAATGGCCCACCTTGGTAACAAAGAGGACATCAAAGAGAGAGAAAAATTTTCCACCATGACGTTAGTAAGTGTAGAGTGGCGAGTTTTTGTCAAGGTAGATAGATTTCTACCACAGTTTTGACCAAGATTTACATTTTAACGGTTTTTGTCTCAGGTGCTGGTTGGATTTGACTAAAGTTGAAATCCAGTAAAACGACTCAGCCAATTTCCTGCGAAAGACGTTAGTGGATAGTAACTCAGTACATTTACTCAGGTGCTTTATTAAAGTAGAGTTCTTGTATTTCCATTTTAACTACTTCTATTCTACAACAGAGGGGAAATATTGTACTTTTTGCCACACAAGATTTATCCGTCAATTTCTACTTCATAGATTAAGATTTTACATATAACATAAATGACTACTGTATCTTATAGGATACAATGCACTGTGGCAATGATCAATGTCATAACCAAACTCAAAGAAATGGCAAAAACAATCACAGCTCAAGGTCTACTTACTAGCTTTTTCTGGAACTTTCAACTGCATCTAGCGATCTTCATCAGCATAATGAGTACTTTACCGTGTGATACTATAGTTCATTTTGCTACTAATACTGTTTCTTTTTTCATTTTTTTGCGTAATTGAGTATTTTTACACTGTGGTATTGCTACTTACTCAAGTAAAGGGTCTAAATACTTATTCCACCACTGCTAATGTGGCTGCAAAACAGAAGCCTAAGAGGTTGCATGAATTGAACTGTTGGACAAATTCAAGTCAAGTCAATTTATAAAGCCCAAAATCACAAATCATACATTTTCCTCAAAGGGCTTTACAACCTGTACAGCCTACCACATCCTCTATCCTTTAACCCTCAGTTCAGATAAGAGAAAACGCCCGAAATATGCCTTTAATGGGGAAAAAGGAAGTATTCAGCAATACCAAAATGTAAACATAGTGCGTTACAGGTAAAAGTACTGCATTCAAACATTTTACATTAGTTAAAGCACATAAGTTTCATCAGTAAAATGCAATTAAGAATCAACAGTAAAAGTGCTCATTATGCAGAATGGATCCTTGCAAAGCAGGATTTACCAGGCAAATGCATTTTTTTTTTTTAACAGCTTGGCAACTCAAAGTCTTCCTTTCAATAATTTATAATAATAAATAAATGATGTAATACATATTAATGAAGTATAAGTATATAAGTATACCTTAAGGACAGTTTATTATTTAACTACGCGTCATATTTATAAGATTCTTATATATTTTGTGTATAGAATATTAATCAGCAAAAACTAGTAGTTACAGCTTTCATGTTTAGTGAAGTTAAAAGTATGATTCACTCTGAAATGTAGTTTAGTAGAAGTATAAAGTAACATAAAATGCAAATACTCACAAATTACAAGTACCTCAAAACTGCAATTTGTAGCCTAAGAGTGCCATGAAGAGTTTGCTAAAGGTATTCATCAGTGTAACGTTGGCAGGCATCAGTATAATAAGGTTTCATTAAGCAGAATAAAACCATCCAGTGATCGTATCATTTGACCTGTTTGACCCAGTAGAAATGTAAACGTAGAAAAAATATCACATGGCGCTGGCGTGAGTGCTAACTGAGTCAGAGAAGCCAAGAAGCGAAGGTGATGTGAGATTCAGCCCCTCATGAGCAGATTTCTCTGTTTTTTCCGTTGGCATCGAGCGAGAGGAACATCTGACTCAGTCCTTCAAATTTAAATTCAGCCATACTCCTAACTCTTCCCTCTCCCTGCCTTTCTTTTACCACTCTTCCTTCCTAATGTCTTAACCTCTCCTTCTTAATGAATCTCTGCACTTTAGATCATCGCCTGCTGTACTTCACCCTCTTGTCTGTCCTTTTTCCTTCCCTCTGTCCTGGGGAGATTTTAAAGACGGGAAGTTAAGTATCCAACTCATTTACAAAGCTAGAAAAAACAGTTTTTATAATTAAAAGACTGTGGATGTTTCCAAGGGCAGTTTCCGACAAATAGTGTTTTGACACTTGGCAGCCTGGCCGTACACAGAACAAATGGCCTTTGGCCTAGTTTAACGGACAGATTACTGCAATGCAAAATGTATACATGGTCAAATAAGCACAACAAACTTAAACCCAGCTCTTCACACAAAGTCACATCCGATTTCCTATTTAATTTCTTGTTCATTTTAGTAGATGTTGCATAAAAATAGACAAAAGCCCACATGATGCATTTACAAACACAATGACAGTTTTGCTTCCTATGAAAATGTCATCCTTTTTTCTTTTCTTTTCAGAAGTCAGTCTGGCGAATGTAAACCAGAGCGTGTGGCAATAGATAGCATCTACCTTATGTGCCCTGTGACGGCTGACGGGACATTGAGACAGAACCATTTTTCAAGAATGGATTACAAGTGTTAGCAACTGCCCTGCCACCACAGAGCTCCAGGAGCCGTGAGAGCCCGAGTCTTGCTGGGGTTCACCTGGGAATATGCAACACTGAGGCACAACACCGCCTGACATTACTAGGGGCCTTAAAAGTTGGGCCTCGCTGTACCACCTGATCTTGAGGTCCAGGGTTGATAAGGATGCCTGTGTCAGAAACTAGTTGTAAAAACTTTATTTGTTCAGTTTTGTGCTTATATGTCGCATGTTCCCAAAATTTATTAGTTTATTCAAATCACCACACAGAAAATCTGGGGCCAGGTAGCATTCTAGCATAGAAAAACTGCCCACGTTGCACAGAGAGTGGGAAGAATGGGGGTTCCGCTTGATTATCAGCAAAATATACAGTACATAGGATTAGGATTGCAAATAACAGTTGTTTAATTTTCAATTAATCTGCTGATTATCTTACTTGGGGCAAAATTTAGAAAAGGAACAATCAGTAAACCTCTACTTTTCAATATTCGGCTTTACTACTAAAGTTTTCACATGCAAATCTAATTTACTTTGCAGTTGATTCACCGTTCTGTAACTGATGATTCTTTGCTATGTATTAATCTGTAATTGTTTTATAAAATGTCTGAAAAAGATTTTTTTTAAAAAGGCCCATCACAATTAATCTGGAGCCCAAAGTGACATATTCAAATTGCCTGCTTTGTCCAACTAGTGGTCCAAAACCCAAAGATATGCGGTTTACTAGAATTTAAGACAAGGAAATGCAGCAAATCCTCACATTTAGGAAGCAGGAACATGAAAATGTTTGCCTTTGTTTGCATAAAAATTACACAAATGATTATTAGATTGTCGAAAATCCAATTAATTAATTGTTTCAGCTCTACATCTGGCAGTAAGGTCACAGTAGGGTCAAAGAATCAATAGATACATCACGCAGAAGCAACCTCCCCCACCATATTTACATCATGCCAGTCGTGTTTCACTGTCTGTGCATTATACATTCAGACCTCATGTCACTGCACACACACTGCACACAGAGCCAGGGGTGTGTTTACCAAACCAGGAGCCAGCCCTTTGACCACACATGGCTGTGTAGTGAGCTACCTAGCTACCCTGAGGCCAACAATACCAGCCATGTACAAGTCTCAATAAATAGAAGCCTTGATGGTTGCTGCTGGGAGTTCCAGGGAGGAGGGGTGTGTGCTGGGATACCTGGCGTCCCAACCGGAGGTGGCGGTGGTGGTGTGTGGAGTAGTTTGGGACTAGACGAGAGAAGTGGAGGTCTTGACGGTGTGGGGGAGACTTTTCATGGGAGTGTTTTTATAGAAGCAGACGCGTCACCACACTGGAGCCACAGGACACACTAGCAGCACTCAGCAGAGAGGCAGAGAGAGTAAATTTGGTTGGTGTTAGAGGCAGATTGACTCACAGAGCGTCAGGGGATAAACTTAATTAACTAGATGCTTAAATAATCCAGAGAAATCTTGAAGACATTGTGAGGGGGGATATGCAGAGATGGAGAGAAGGGGGATAAGTTGCCTCTCAGCAGGTCCTCATAAGTGAACCTTGTTCTCTGGCCTCTCTGCCCACCACATGACTAACAGTAGCTGTGTGTGTGCAGGCAGTATATGGCCAGGTAGTCCTGCCCCAGTTGCTCCATTTCCACCCCTCCCCCTGCTTTTCCCTTCACTTGTCGGAGGAAGGCTTGAAGAGAAAACCAGCACTAATGGTGGAACAAGAGAGATATCTGAGGTTTAGATGACGCTAACGAAGGAATTTGGGGTTATTCCGCTGGCTTAATTTGTGGTGGAGATGAAAATGTGTGTTAACTCTGTGTGTGCAGATACATAATTGGAAACAAACACTCAAAGATGCGTTTAAGCCTCAACAATCCCGACAAGGGGCCCAAGAGATGAGAAGATAGATAACACCCTCACGCAACAGATATATCTGTTAAATATGCAGCTACAGCTGCAGCCAGTTAGATCAGCTCAGTATCAAGGCTGGAAACAGGGAGACACAGCTAGCCTGGCTCTGCACAATGCTAAAAAAATGTCCCTACCAGTACCTCGAAAGATCACCAATTAAGTGCGGCATTCAATTACACCTAAACCTCCAGTAAACCTACGAGGTGTCGCTTTGTTTTAGTTTTTCTTCTTTTAACTAGATATAACATGTTAATGAGTGAGGTTTAAAGCAAAAATATGTAATTCATGTAACACAATCCTCTTCTCGGTAATTAAAAGAAGAATTTTTAAGCAATCTCCGGGCTATAGCAGTGTGTTTAATGAAGAGGCGTGAGAGTGGTTTTAATCTTCTCGTCTAACACCCAGAAGAAAGGGAATAAGACCAAAATGTCAAACTATTCTTTTAACAGTCTTAGACCACCAGCAGCAGACAGTGGAAAGAATAGCCTGGCCTTTCATGTGTAAAGATAAATAGTGGTGGTTTTGGTTGACATGAGGACAGACAGAGAGAGGAGGAGGAGGGGGACAGCCAGAGACAGCGGCAGGAAGAGCTTAAACTCAAGCTTTGAGGAGTCCAGAAGTTGCTGAAAATGTTACTTTTTCCAGCGTTATGACCGCCAGTTGTCTTTGGCTGCGATAGTCTAGACAGAGTTCTGGGTCACTGTGATTCAAATGACATCAGTGTTTTCGGATTGTGTGTTTGATTTGGCTTTCAGTTCCTCTCTCATCCCTCCTCATGACCCCACAACAAAGTTTCCCGTAACAAGCTCAGCATAAATCAGGGGACATGTGAGGACTTGGTGTTAGTTGTTAGTTAGTTACTTTGTAGGCAGGATAATGTCACAGTCACGTTAAGAAAAGACAATAAATAAAACCCGCTGAGTTACCACAGTGTGTCTGCTGTGGAGGAAGGATTGCAGGTTAACGAGTCGGCTTGGCGCACAAAATGCCCTTTGTCTCCCTGATTCATCATGCAATCCCTATTACACATCTCAGCTCAGAGCGGCAGGTCCAAACAAGGCCTGAAAGATGACTGGAAGAAGTTGAACACCCACAAGTTCACACAAGTGGCCGATCCCCTGTTTTTTGTTGACTAAGATGTTTTCTAAGATATTTTCAGGTGGTTTTCCAGTTGTTTCTGGCACAGCTGACTAAGAGCCGTCTGAGAAATTCACAAAGAAAATAAAACAGAAAGAAGTAAATAATAATTATGCGTTGCACAACTCCTAATAAGTGCCTAGTATAAAATAAAAGCCTCCTCGTCATATTTTCGCAGCTAAAAGCCTAGTCTGTTGTTTTTTCCAAATTATTTTAGTTGTTTGTCTTTTTGTAAGCATGTTGTATTTTATGGAAATATAAAGTCCTATACCAAAACATCTGTATAGTCTGCTACACTGGTTTTTTTTTTTTAGGGTTTAGGTGACCTATGATTTTGATTTTGCCATTCCAGGTGCGAGAGACTGCAGGCAGCCATATGCAGTGTTGTTTTCGAGGCAGCATGCCCTCCTCCTTTTTTGCATAAAGTGTTTTAATCTGTTTTAATCTTAATTGTTGGGTCCATAAAATGTCATCGATTTCTGTGAATCCAAAAATCACAAGTTATATTGGCTATTTTAGCAGCTTGTTAACCAATAATGAATCTACCCAATGTCTCTTTAAGAACACAAATTATTTTTAGTTTGACAAATAACTATGGAAACGTGTCCACTTCATCCGATGTGGAATATCACATTTTCTGAGTGTGACTTCCCACATAAGATCCTACACATTTGATATATTTCATTTTTATGTTTCAACTTTTGTGTCGGGAAAAAAAACTTTCAGGTTATTCAATTGCTGAAGCAAATCTCCCTCACTGTTGGAATTTTTAAAATAGTAATAAAAGAAAATAATGATATTTGTACATGCTCAGTGCATGCACATGATGCCAGTAGTGACTATAGTTAATTCTCATTACATTGGGTACTCCTTTATCCAGAAAATTTAGTGAATGATAATGATACTCACAGTGTAATTTGTGTTTTAAAAAATGCAGGATCAGTAGAATATATTTTATATTTTATTTCTGTGAAATATTTACAGTACGCATGGTCAGCTAGTTGGTCTAGAGGGCCGATTTTGGGGTAAACAGGGTCTGTGTTTACCTTAGCAGCTTTTTCTTGATGGAGTGAAAAGAGCTCTGTGAAAGCATTTAGCCTGTCCAAAACTAAAATACTCAAATACCGAGGCATTTTATTTATAGCTTATCTAAAAGATACCAGACCTGTACCCGTAGATGGATAAAGGAAACTGTGTCAAGCTGTGTGTAGTGGGATCATCATGTCATGTGTAGTAATTAGTTAGTAATAAGCGGACTCAGGTGGAGTTATCCACGTTTAGCTTAGTCTAACAAAAAAACAAATGATTCACCATCCCACAAAGAAAAGTATTAATCAGTATCTAAACAAATACACATAATTTTCCGCCTTTCTTTCTGTCACTCCCTCTCTCTCAGGGTTGGCTGCAGAAGTATGGCTACCTGCCTCCAGGTGATGTGAGAGCCCAAGCCATCCGTTCCCCAAAGTCCATCGAAACAGCGATAGCAGCCATGCAGAGGTTTTATGGTTTGACTGTCACCGGCTCCATAGACTCCAACACGTTAGAGTGAGTCCCGATTGACGGCAATGATTTAATGACGCACAACTGTTTGGTTTCACATCTTTCACGTCAAATGCGTAATATGGATTCAAAAGTCTGGAGGTCATTTGAGGACTTGAGGAAGATTGCAAGATGAACCAAGAGAGTCTGAGAAAGCAAGGTTACCGTTCACAAAAAATGTGTCCTTCAAAGCCGTCGAAATATTTTACATAGTTGAAAAACTGGGAATTTTATTTTGCTGTTGCCAGGGCGATGAACCGGCCGCGGTGTGGTGTCCCCGACAAGTTCGGCCCGGAGCTGAAGACTAACCTGAGGAGGAAGAGATACGCCGTGCAGGGTCTGTCGTGGGACAAGCCTGAGGTGACCTTCAGGTCAGAATTCACACTCCGCACACCCACACTAATCAACGGTTTGACTTAACTACTGAAGTTTCACAAGTGGATATGACCTAACGTGTCAGTGATAATAAACTTGTAGGTAATTTTTGGGCAGCAACTAATGATTTTTCACAATTTCCGGGGAGCACAAGTTGACATGTTCAAATTGCTTTGTTGTGTCCGACCATCAGTCCAAAACCCAAATATTTTTGATCTACTATCATAGGAGACTAAGAAAACCAGCACATACTCACATTTTAGAAGTGAAAACCACTGAACTCTTGGCATTTTTGCTTAAAAAGAACTTACTACAAAATACTACTAAATAAAGAATAAAAAAGACATTGTTAATGTTTCAATGCAAATTAATTTTTCTATAAACTTTCTTAATTCAAGTGTCTTCTGTCAATGTGCTCTTTTAATTTAGTGTAACATTTTTACACTAAATACAAACCTAAATAAAAAATAAAATAAAACAAGACTAAACACTATCCTGTTTGACATTTGTGCTAAAGGCTTAAGTAACTTTTGTTTTGAAAAGGGCAGGTAAACAGACATTTACATGCCTACTTACCTTCGCACTTGAGTTGACTCCAACCCTCCCGGCCCTAAATCTCCGTCTCTCCATTCTTTACAACAGCATACAGAACTACACCCCTAAGATTGGGGAACAAGCCACGTATGAAGCCATTCGAAAGGCCTTCAAGGTGTGGGAGAGCGTGATCCCGCTCACCTTCAGAGAGATCCCCTACAGCCATATCAGAGGCAAGGTCCACAAGTACGCAGACATCATGCTCTACTTCGCGGAGGGTTTCCACGGGGACAGCACGCCGTTCGACGGCGAAGGAGGCTTCCTGGCTCATGCTTACTTCCCTGGACACGGCATCGGGGGAGACACGCACTTTGACCTCGCCGAGCCCTGGACCACCGGGACCGCCGACCAGGAAGGTAAGCGAAAGAAGAGTAGAGGGCGAAAGGTAGAGCTAACTACCGACTGAAACAAACTAAGCTAAGCTTCCTCTTTCTCTCCCTCTGAAGGTAATGATGTTTTCCTGGTAGCCGTCCACGAGCTGGGTCACGCTCTGGGTCTGGAGCACTCCAACGATCCCTCTGCCATCATGGCCCCCTTCTACCAGTGGTTTGACGTCGAAAACTTTCAGCTCCCTGACGACGACCTCAGAGGCATCCAGGCCATCTATGGTGGGTTGCTCTAAAAGAATTGTAAATTTACTGGTCGGCAGGTATTTTGCAGTGACGTTCCCCATTAAATCCCCCATCAACGATCTTGTGACATCCTTTACAGAGATTATATGTTGTGTAGCAATGTAATGTAATAAATCGCTGAAAAAGTTATGTCCAAACAACCAAGAATAGCCCACTTGTTCAAATTTACTTGTAGGCGGGTGGTGTTTAATGCCTAATTCACTGTTTCTTTTATCAATATTGATTAACTTGATTAACGGATACCTTGTTTCCTAAAAGAAACGCACATGACACCTATGAGCAACTATTTGCTTCAACTTCAGTCCAAGTTGAAGGTTTATTTGTTATTTCAACAGCAAAAGCTACAGTTGAAATGTAGTATTGTTTCTTCATGATCAGGTTGTATAAAGCAGACAAAAAGCCTATAAAAAGCTCAAAATAGTGACACATAAGTGTATGGGTGCATCAAAACCTGAGTGCAACAAACGACATCTCTAACCTTCTCTCACTTCTGTCTCTCAACACAGGCACCAAGTCTGGGGCTCCCCCTCCTCCTCCTCGACCCACGAGGCCGTCCAACCCCGAAAGGCCAGATCATGCCCCAGACATCTGTGACGGACACTTTGACACCATCGCTGTCCTCAGAGGGGAAAAGTTTGTATTTAAGGTACAGGACACCCTTTTTTTTTTTTTTCCTCAGACATTCTCAAATGTTCTCGAAACCCGAATTTTTCACCGCAGACAGTTGGACTTGTCATAGCAGGAGAAGCATAGCTCTGTTCTGTTGTAGTGTCCCTGTAAGTCAGGCATGAACAATGCCAGCGACCCTGAAACTGAAGCCTGAAGCAGCTAAATGGAATTCAACCATCCTTAATTTTACTATTTACACCTGTGCTTAAAATATCTTCCAAAAAAAAGGGGCTATTGAGAAGTGGTGGTAGTAGTAGTTGTTTCTAAAATATTGGCTAATAGGAAAACCTACCTATAGTTTCCTGAATAATATCCATCGGGGCTATAAGTAATAATTGTTTGTTTGATTACTATCTGTCGATTATTTTTTGGATGAATTGTTTCGTGCCTGTTTTGTCCCACCTAAGGTCCAAAAAACCCAAAAAATATTCAATTCATAATGATATAAAATAAAGAGAAGCAGCAAGCCCTTCACATTTAACGAAATTACTTATGCAGCTCTTGGAATAGTAGATAAAAGTAAAAACACAAGATATGTTAAAGGACAGTATTAAAGTGCCGTATTCAAAAGAACTGGCATTTTTCTTAGGTTTATTAGCACAAATATGTATCATTTGAGTCCAGTCAAAAAATGTCCACCGGTGGAATATATTCTACTATGGCTCTAATCTAACTCCACGTGCGTTGCAGGACAAGTGGTTCTGGCGTGTGCGTAACAACAAGGTGTTGCAAGGTTACCCGATGCCCATTGGTCACTTCTGGAAGGGCCTGCCCTCAAACATCAACGCCGCCTACGAGAGGGGTGATGGGAAGTTTGTCTTCTTCAAGGGTAGGTTCCATCTGAGATTCGATTGAAACCAGACGATGAATTTCATGCGTTAACTATCAGTGACTGGTCCTCTTTGATCTCCTCTCTCCTCTGATCCTTCAGTCTTTCTGTTTTCAATCTCCATTCTTCTCATCATTCTGTGGGGTTTTTTTTTCTTCCACCTCCAGGTGACAGGTACTGGGTTTTCAGCGAGTCCAGCATGGAGAAAGATTCCCCCAAGAGCCTGAAAGACCTGGGTACCGGTCTACCCAAAGACAAGCTTGATGCCGCTCTTTTCTACACGCCAACGGGACAGACGTACTTCTTCCGAGGCACTAAGTGAGTCCGTCCTCCATTCAGAGTTTACCTCACTACCTCACTACAGTGAACCTGCTACAAATACGACATGATCTGTTAAATCCACTGTGATTTTGCATTGTCAGCTTTGTATATACTTATCTGTGAGCTTGTTGAAATTTAGTATGCAACATTTCAGTTCTTTTGACTCATACTGTCTTTAATTCAAATCCAAAATGACCTGAGAGCCAATTCCATCCCAAGTGGCAGCATAATTCCCCAAATAAAAATTAAATATTCCATATTTTTCGGAGCATTTTTTTGCCTTTATTTATCTTAACAGTATCTAACAGTAGAGACATGATGGAAAATGAGAGGCCAGAGGGAGAGGGCTCACATGCAAGTAACACACAGTAAATAACTTGAACCGGAGACTTTGTGATTGCACAGTCAACATCTTAAACCCTCATAGGCCACGAGACGCCCCGGCTGTGTAGACTTTCAAGACAAAATACCTCTGTCCGGGGCCATAGCTTGGATTTTAGAAATGCTGCCCCCAGCCTCTTTTTGACCTGCCTCCAAAAAGTCTGTTATTTCAGTTATACTATATTTTCACTTATATTTTCTGTAAATTTGAACTGTGAATGAATTTTTAATATTTAATTTTGGTAGAGAAAAAGTAAAGCCCTTAATTTGATTTGATTTAGTTTACTTTCTTTCTTTTTTTTAGTTTTGGCTAAATACAGTTACACTTAAATATACTGAGTCTTAAAAAAAATTTCGGAACAAAACCTTGCCTCTGTTGCATGAATTCGTTTCTTAAGCAATGAACTAAGATCTTTAATGGTTGTGTCTCTGTGTCGTTTGCAGGTACTACCGCTTCAACGAGCAGACTCGCACCGTGGACAGTGGCTATCCAAAGCCCATCAGCATGTGGAGCGGAGCACCTGACAACGTCAAAGCTGCCATCATGAGTGAAGACGGATGTAAGTTTTTCCCCGTCCCTAAGCCGAGACGATTGTTGAACTAAAACTGACCAGCAACTATTTTGATAATTGATTAATGGTTTAAGTCATTTTTCAGGCAATAATACCAAAGATATCTTAGTTTCTGCTTTTGTTTGTCGTAAGTGATAATAAATTGCATGCCTTTGAATTTCGGACTGTTGGTCGGACAAGAGCAGCGTTTTCAAAAGGTCACCGTGGGCTTTAGGTATCTGTGTTGGAAAATTTTCACAACTTTCCGGCATTTAATAGACAGAAAGATGAATCCATTCATTGAGAAGAGTAATGGCAGATTGGATAATAATGAAAATAATAATTTGCAGCTCTGTCGTTGT
This sequence comes from Xiphias gladius, assembly GCF_016859285.1. NCBI lineage: Eukaryota > Metazoa > Chordata > Actinopteri > Istiophoriformes > Xiphiidae > Xiphias > Xiphias gladius. Next base: position 12,890,474 of record NC_053411.1, read on the forward strand.
CACCATGTCGGAGCCCCTGAAAAAATGGAACTCACAAAACTAACCTGTGATTTCTCCATCTTTCCGTGTTCCTCAGCTTACACGTATTTCTACAAAGCCAACAAGTACTGGAAGTTCAACAACCAGTACATGAAGGTGGAGTCCGGTTACCCTAAGTCCGTGCTCATTGACTGGATCGGCTGCGAAAGCGAGGAGCCCAAGAAGGGTCGGGAAGAGGAGGTTCTCATCATCGAGGTGGACGAATCACAGAGCGGGGCCGGGCCAGTGGCCGTGGTGATCCCTCTCCTGCTACTGGTGCTGGTGGTTGTCACTCTGGGAGCGCTTTTGTTCTTCAGGAAGTACGGCACGCCTCGACGCCTCCTCTACTGCCAGAGATCCCTCCTGGACAAGGTGTAGACAAAGGGGCGACAGGTGACTGACAGACTGCCACAGAGAGACAGAAAGAGAGGGGGAGAGAGAACGAGGGCCCGGGGGAAGATGGAAACTGAGAGGGGGAGAGAGCAACTGGAGGAAAAAGACAGAAGAAATGGGGGATAGAAAGGGGACGATGTGTTAAGTTTTGGGTGGTTTGTATGTGCCACAAAAGAGGAAAAAAAAAAAAGAGAAAGGCCCTAGAAACTGAAATCAGGAAAATGTGTATTTGTATGTTAACTATTTACATGTACTGTTCAGAGATTAAAGAACATACCCACAATCTCACATAGAGAAGGGAAATATAAAAGACTCATCTTCATCGACTTCCCTCCCGCCTCTCCCCTCACACATCCCAGGTATTAAAAAAAAACATCCCTCTTCCCTTCCTCTACTCTAACTGGACGACTCCAGCTGAACTGCTGTCTGATTCATAAGGTTGACCACCAGAAAAAAAAAATTTTGAAATCTGTGTTTCGGTTTGGATTTACTCAGAAATTCCTCTTCTCTGTTAAGAGTTTTTGCTCTGGAATACATTTGCTGTCATAATCATTGGGGTTTTTTTGGGGGAATTTTACTCAGAAATTCTTTGTTTCGATATGACATTTGCTCTTAAATCCAGTGTTTTGGCAAAGTTTTGAAGTTCAGCCATGCAATGTGGCCTGTATTTGTTTGATTTTTTTTTTTCTACCACTAAGTAGGGCTGGGTATCAAACCTCAGACTTCTTTAGCACTGCCAAAAAGTGTCGACAGCACCAGGTCTTTTGTTTGCTTGATCGTTGATCAAATAGCCCCATTTTTTAAATTGCATTTTGCTGACTTTAGACCATTTTAGTAAGCAAAAAACTTGTACTGTTGCTTGTGTTCAGACAACATTTAACCTTTGAGAACTTTGGCTTTTTGTTGTTGTTAATGCAAAAAAGTAGAGAAACTGTTAATAGTTCACAAAGTAATGTACTGAAATAAGTATTGTTTTGGTATCGGTACTCAGCGCTATTATAGAGCATTTTAAAAACAATACCCAGCCCTACCATCGATGTGATCCTCTCCCATCTGCTAAATGCCAAAGATGACCGTGGTCAGTTTTAGTTATTATTACCTAATTTTTGGATTTAATGGAGCTGAGTATAATAGCACATCCCTCATGCAAAGTATTAGCATTGATGGATGCAGACGTTTGAACATGCTCGAATGGGATTTATGATTTCAATTTGTTTAACCAGAATTATGTCCAAAAAAAAAAGTCAGGATTTACACGAGGCTGCCGGAGGGGATTTCTGCTTGCACCCCTGTCGAGACGTCTAAAAACAAAGACGGCTTGAATCCTTTCCGGGACCTGCACACAGCTACAGTGTGTAACTGCAACCTCAGACAGTCAGACTTGCAGGCGAAACTCTTCTTTCAGTGCAAGCAGTCAGACGGGAAAAAATGTTTTTAAAAAAACAAAAACAAACAAAAAAAAAAAAAGACAAAACAAAAACCGTGACGTCTTATCTCACAACTGACAGTTTTGAAACATTCCAGTACATTTGTTGTTGAATACCAGCGGAGCTGCTTGTCCAAATGTTACAGTGAGCGGTACAGTTTCCAACAATAAGGTGCAATTCTTAATTATTATCATTGTTATGGGACGTTGTTATTATAAGTATGGTTATTGTTATTATTGTTCTCCTGGTAAAGGTCTAATGAATTTTTTTGTTTGTTTTGTTTTGTTTTTTTTGGCTTTTGTACATTGTCATTTGGAGTCCTGCTGGACAGAGGCATAACATGACAATGATGGAATTGAATCCCAGTTGTGACACTCAGCGTGTGGTGAATTAGATCAGATCGGAGGGTAATTACGAGTTCAGGGAGTTTCTTTTTGTACTGAAACACCCCAAATTACCCAGACGTTGGCACAGAATAACAAGCAATGCTATTTATGAACTTTGACACATATGGTGCTCAATGTTTTTTCTTTCTTTTTCTTTTTTTTTTTTTTACTCAAATCTAAATTGAAGTTGAATTGATTTAGTTAATAACAATGATAATGGTAATTATATTTATAATGATGATCATATCAATAAAATGGAATGAGATTTTTTTTTCCTGCCTGTTTTCACTTTTGTATTTCAGTAGATAAAGTGAAATTAAACTATTTTCTACAAAGAGTCATACTTTTTTTTTTTTTTTTTTCCAGTATCTTCTCACCACTGTCTGAATACACACAGACACTTTCACACTATAGGCTAAAGCACAACATTAAATACAACCGCATTTAGGATATTGAATTTTGGCTGCCCAAAAAAAAAGAAAGAGAGAAAATATTGTAGATACCAGATATTCACAAGAGACTAAAGGCAAATGTCACTGTAACACACAGCTAGTCAGTTTATTGTTATTGACTAAATACCCAAGTGTAACTCTTCACTTAAATCCCCCTATTTAGCATTTATGGGCACTATCTAAACATTTAGTGAATGGTTTATAACACACATGAGAGAAGTTATAAAAAGGTTTAGGGATGTTTGTATTATTGTATGGTTTTCTCAAGAATTCTAACTTTTCCTATGAAGACGTATTTTTATATCGTTATTGTCCTTCATTATTTATTTATATAACAGCATCCAGTCACAGATTGTTACACAGACAGAGTCAAAGTTTTTGAGAAAACACATTGACACTTGAAAATGTCCTTACAGTTACTCACAACACGTTTGCGTGTTATAAACCGTGTATTACATGTTAATATACTGCTTATAAATGCTGAGTGGGGGGGGGTAAAATAAAGTGTTACCTGCTTGGTTTTCACGACACTATATATTCATTCCTATCCCTATTTTTGAAGGCAATTAATCATTTTTGTGGTGTCACTAACTTCTGAAAGCCACTTCGGTCATTTGTCATTTTTCACATCAGTTGAGGAAGAATTACTATGGAAATAAATCGCCACCATCCTGGGTGTTATTAATCTCTTTCAAAACCTCACAAAGAAACACCAAAAAATAACTGAAAACATGTCTCTGTCTTCTTAGTTCTTAAAAAATTGACATTTAGGAGATGAAATGGTTTTCATCTCGGCAGGGTCACATTATGATCGCCTGGATTCAAGCCTCAGCTTCGACGAGCATCAAAGCTTGAGTGGCTTCGACTGAGACAGTACACAGCTAGTCCCAACTAGACGCTACATAGTGAAACTATTAATTATATTCAATGTTGTAATCTTCATGATGTACTACTTTGGCAGTTGGTATCCAAAAGCTAATCCAAAAACGATTTTGTGCTTACCAGGATATGATGTGGACCAGCTAACATCATATTGACCTGCAACCATTTTTAAGAACTGGAAAATTTCATGATTCACTCCTGGTTCTTAGTAAAATGTTAATTTGTTGGGGGAAGAAGTGTTTCGAAATGATACCATCATCATCCGCCAGGTCAACATCTGCAATTTTTTCTGCTTTTTTCTGGTTCTTCCTAACATGTGCTGCTTTGAAGGATAATAATGTCCTTCAACACTACACTTTTTAAATCAAGTGATTTTTAGAAAGCGTTGTGTGGTTTCATTGTTTATCGTTTATTCGGGTCCTCATTACTTGTTACCTCGATAACAATTACTCAGCTATACTATACATACTATAAATACAATATGTATTGTGTTAAAAGAAAGACAAAAACTGGCATCAAAACCAATCAAACTCAAAAACATAACAGCAAACAAACCTCAGATCATCTGAACATTCACATTGCAAATAAAGTTTAAAAAAATAACTATGCTTTTTATTTGCATGCCTGACTTTAAGAAAAAGTGCTTTAGTTGCGTCTTTAAACCGTTTTTTTTTAGAATCTTGAGATATAATGTCAGACTGTTCAAGTGAAATGTGGCTCTCTACTTAAAAGGTTTTTTTTTTTCTTTTTCATTGCATTGGTCTTTGGTTGAGGTAATGTAGTGTGACCTCCACTAACCCGACTTGTTTAACCCGTCATGATCCTTACCTTCATCCTGAGGAATATTACTGTTGTGGAAAAACAAAGAGGATCAAACAAAGAGAGGTGGTGTGCGACAAACGTCAGGACCTGCGACGAATCTTCACCGCCTGAGAGACCGGGACAGACCCGGTTTTGGCCCACTGGAGGGCCAAAAACGGGTCTGGATACAGTTACACTGCTGGTTGTTTTGGACACGCTGCCAGCAGTCATGTGTTGAGGAATGAGTTGGAAAAAGTGATAGAACGGTCACATATTTCAGAGAAGTGCATTCCAGCTCAGCATCTGGTATTCTTGAAACATCTGAACCTCTCGGCCAGGCCTGACTGTAGACGGCATTCGTGTATACCGTCTGTGCGTGCGTGCGTGTGTGTGTGTGTGTGTGTGTGTGTGTGTGCCCGCGCATGTGTGTGTGTTTTGTGTGTGTGTGTGTGTGTGTTCAGGCTTGTGCAAAAAACAGTTCACGCCCTGGCTCTCCCCTCTTAAAATTCCTTGTGAGAACGTGTGAAGAAAAATAGTGTACAAAGAAAAAGAAGCGAGAAACGAAAGGTTAGGTGAGAGAAGTGAGAAGGGGCAGTAAAACAAAAATGATTGTATCGGTTTGGGGATATTTTTCCCTCTGCACATTTCTATCCAAAAAATCCTTTTGCAAGCAGCCACCCTCCCTCTCCTAGCTCTCTCTTATTTCCTTACCCATTGCAAAAATTGTTCTTTTTATGAGGCTTCAGTCTCAAACCACTCCTCCTCTCACCACAAGTATCTCTGGTCTGTTTTTGCTCTCTCTTCCTCTGCCCCCCCCCTTCCCCTCAGTCCTCATGCTCTCTGCTTTAACTCTTCACATATTGCGCACTGTGGGTGTAAGGGTAAACAACAACAACCTGGGTAGACCACAAGATCAGGACAAACAACCACCAGCGTGAAAGGAAAATGGCTGAAAACCTTGTCGGTATGCAATTATGGTTTAGTCTCTCTCAAAAACAGAATACATAATAAGGATTGGCCTACTTTTACACAAAAAAATTATCGTAAAAGTTCTTACTGCACTTTGTAATGTGACTTTATTTCTTTTAGCACTTGAACTGCTGACAGTCCAGCTTGCCGTGTATGTAACTGTATAAACAGTGCTTTATAAATACAGCTTCATCTTACTTTTGATTGGATCTTGACCTGTGGAAGCTCTCCCAGCTCCAGGCGAGTCGCTTTTACAGCTCACCCCTGAATTCTCAGGATGCCAAAAACATAGTTTGCTTACTATTTTTCTATCATATCAGATTTAACGACAAGCTTAGTTAGTAAACTAAATTTAGATCGGGTCAAAAGCTCTGGAATAAGAAAGTAAGAGGACCTCTCCCCTTGAAAAAAACATTGTACTATCGGTGTTATCTAGGCAGCAGAAACAAGTTGATTTTACTGCAAACCTTTAAGTATAAATACTTATAAATATACTTAAATACTTTAAGTATAAATACTTAATACTTTAAGTATAATTTACTGTGATGAACTGTCACTTCAAATCTTTTAGCTTTTAAGTTAATTTCACTCAAATAAGTTTGTTTCTTCATTGTTGGTTACTTGATTTTTTTTAAAGGTTGTAATCTTTTTGACGTGGTGGGATTGTCAGCAGTCTCCTATTTGCGCATTCCCCCAGATACACAGTAACATTAGCATTTTTTATCGTCCCGTTTCTGTCCACCTGATGAATACAAGTCCAATTCCCTTTTTGCTTTTTTTTCTCTTTCTACTTCGTGTTTTTGGGTCACCACCAAATTTTGAAGGAAATATCCGGCTTCTTTAACAGCTAAATGCTCCACCGTAAAAACCCACCTGCTGTGGCAGTGGTGAAAAATACACTGAGAATGGTGAGAGTGAACAAAACCGCAACGTTAGAGGCCAGAAAACCAAAACAATGAGCTGAAAGATGCTACAATGCTCTGCAGGGCTGTAGGAAGGTCCAGACTCGGGGGGATAGTTCTCTGTGGGTTTGTCACTATGAGCAACACCTTTCATATTTCATATTACACAGTCATTTGCTCCATTGTTATTATAGAACTATCGATAATAGCCGCTTTAAAGATGAACTTAATGTCAGGCTGGAAAGTTGCAATGTTTCTGCAAACTTCCTCTCAACTGACGGGAAGAAGTATTTCAGATTGGAAAATGAGCTTGATTGGGTTTCAACTGAGAGACTGAAAGAGACACTTTTGCACCGAGCGTCACTGTCAAACTTTGGCCCGTCTGCTTCTCTTGCGTGAATATACTGTACACTTACCTGACTGACCTCACCTTTCCTATTTTTTTCGACTCACATCTGGTCATCCGCTTTCCTCCTACACTGGCCAAACTCTCTTTCTCTTTCTCTTTCTCTTTCTGTGTCACCTGGTGTTTCCATTTGTCTCAGTGGATCATTGTCTCTCTGTCATGCACAATAACTGTTTTGACTAATCCATCTTTCTAGACAAAACCTCTGCTGCTCCGCTGGATGGATGCTGCTGAACGGTGTGGGAGTGTTTCCAACGGTAATCTTTCGGCAATTACATTGTTAGGTTTTAGCCACCCAGTGCTCATCATAAAGTTTATGGTACCGCTCTCTAATAAAGCAGCCTTTATATAAAGTGAGTTGCATGCTTTAGAGATCAGTTATGAGCCTTTAATTGGAACCATTTTGGGGTTGCCAGGTTGTAAAAAAAAATTTTTGACTAATTGGACCATCACCACTTACCTTCTAGGAAAGAGCTACAGAGGATCCGGACTGAAATCCATTTATAGACAACTTGTTAGCCAGTTATTAATGAATTACCCACATTTATAACTACTGTTAATACCGAATAGAAAGGATTAACACCCACCAAAGGGAATTTTCTCAACCTGGCAACAATTTTCCAGTTTCCTGGAAAAAAATTAATTAGTTTGGTGCTAATTATAGGGGGAGTTGGGGGGGGGGGGGTCTGAGAAAATGCTCTGAGACAGTTTATTTGGGTTGTGTTTATGGGCCGTTGAGGATTTTTCAGAGTGATTACTGTGAAAGCCCCGAGTAAACACTAATCTATTAATGAAAACTCTCCTCTCCGTATTTTTTTAATTGTTTGCTTGACTATAGCCACATTTTGTTCAGCTGAGTGAAGCAATGTCTAATTGGATTTTGGTTCTCAATTAGTTAACCGGACAGTAATTGTCTGGGTAACCTTTGAGGCATATAGAGAGATAATATTATCCCATAAATCACTGGAAAAAAGCAAAGATTAGAGGAATTACTGAAAAAGAGATACATTTAATATTGCGCAGCTGTTAATATTCTGCTTTCCTATCTTGTTATTTGTCCTTAGATTTACCGGGCGACCTTTCGGGAAGTCGTGACCCCCAGGTTGGCAACCAGTGCTAGTAATTAATTGGAATTAATTAACTCACTGTGTATCAATTTAACAATGTCTCCATGTTCCCTTAAATTGCAACCAAATTACGTAGTCCTTTCCAGGAACCTTCCTAAGAATTTACTGTTCCTTTCTAGGAAATTATTAGGAAACTATGGGACCTGTAAAATATACTGTTGCCAAAAAGCTGTTTTGGTGTTGTTGTTTTCTTTTTTCTTCTTTGCCTCGCAGCAATCATGACGATGTCTTATTGATGGGCAGGCACACAGAGGAGGAGTCAGACAAGGGACAGTAATGTTTAATGGTTGTCAGAGATGTGGCTGATCAGGAAGGGGTAGAGGAAATACATGAAACTCCTCAGACCTTGTCAGCCGGCACATTTTTTCACTTAATTCTGGCTATTTTGTACAGTAATGTGGATGTCCGGAGGTGATACCAGGTTTATGTGCCAAGCATCTGCTCCCCTTGTCTTGTAGATCAGAGAGATGAATAAAGATGAGATCTTTGGCTGCCATGTTGGCTTCTACTCCTCTTCCTCCCCTTTCTCTTTTCTTTCTCTCACTCTCCCTGTCAGCCATTTTAATGCTGAACTCATAGAGTCTGGCTGGGCGGTGCAGGAACAACCTTCAGGCTCAGCACTCCTTCTCCATGCCAGGCAGGAAGTGGCCAGGACAGCTGCTTGCAATTCAACCTGAGACTTTGTTTGGGTGACCTACATTATGGCAGGATTTACTTTCTACTGTAACTTTAACAGGACTTTTTTTCTGCTCTTTTTCTCATTTTAGTTGATTTCCAGTAGCTAAGGACATTTACGCAAGTACTGTACTGAAGTAAAGTATCGAGGTACTTTACTTGAGCATTTCCTCCTCCTGTTACTTTATACTTTTACTCTGACACATTTCATAGGGAAATATTGCACTTTTTCCCGAAAAAATGTAAGGCAACTGATTACAACTTTGAAAAAAAATCAAGTAACCGACAACAAAGAAACAAATTTGTTTGAGTGAGATTAACTTAAAAGCTAAAAGATGTTAAGTTATTTATACTTAAATCTTTGCAGTAGAATCAACCTTTTGTCCAACTAGTTAACTCAACATTTTTTGTTGTAACAACTGAGTTTTTCCAGTTTTGTGTAGCGATCTTTATCATTTAAAGTAAAAATGTTTAAGAAAACTCAAAAATGTGCGTTCACTAATCCGTACAATTCTTTCAAAATTTTATTTAGAAATTACAGCCAGTTGATGGGTTTGACATGGTGAAGGAAAAAAAACGGTGTAACACCTGTAAAACGCAATGGATGACCAAAAATGTCCACTTACAGGAGCCATTTCTCTGGAGAACGAGTACTTTTACTTTTTGATTTTAAATGCAGGACTTTTACTTGTAATGGCATATTTTTACTTTTATACATGTGTACTTTTACTTACACAAAGTGTCTGAGTCCTTTTCCACTACTGCGAACCTACTCTTCTTCCAGCCTCGTCTTTATCTTGTACAGAGCAAACTCCCACTTAAGCAGAAGCATTTTTACAAACTGACACAAAATAGGTGTGAAACTGATCTGTGCTGACGTCAAAAAATGCTATTTCAGTTTTATGTAGGCCAAAGAAATATTCCAAGTACTAAGAAACCATGTGGTTTACTGTCAAACCAGTAACAAACAAAGATAATTGCAGCCTGCAGTGCCAGTTCACATACAGTCATGTACAGTTCAAAATGTTCAGGCTGTGTAATTTTTACAAACATGCTACCCAGGGTGCCCCGTACCTCAGGAACACCCAGGTCACGAAGCGGTCTTCGGGAACAAGTTGCTGAATCAGACCCTCCACAAACCCCATGACTTTGCGCCGGGGCACTGCCCATCTTCCTGCAAACCCGTCCCAGTCGTATCTGCCAGGAAACCCTCCCTACCTCTGTACTGTGGGTAAAACTACAGATGCCTGTCAGATAATCCTCAAAAGCAACCACATCTGTCTCATCCTTCACCCTCCCTCCTTCCCCTTATCCTCCTTCCTAGCAGACTGACCTCAACACCACCTCCCCCCCAAAAGACTCCCACCTCCCCTGCCTCCGCTGCTGACTTCTGCACAATAAGCAACATCTGGTTCTCATTTCACAAAAACCAAAACAACACGAGGAAGAGAGGAAGGGAGAGACGGTGGAGGATGGGAGGAGGAGAAAGACATTCACAGAAAAGCAGGATGTGAAAAGATGGTGAGTCAAGAGAAAGACTGAGGGGTTACATTTCTCACTGTTGGTGCAGTTGGAGGTCTTTGATGGTCCAGGTGTGTGTATGAATGGAGAAAAGGATGATTTCAGTCACCTTTTTAACCACTTTGACATTTCTAACAACACTTTTTTTTTGCCTTTAATACCGCCTGTGGACTGTTCAGTGTCCTCCCACTCTTCTGTACCTTGACAAACAGTTAGCTCCTTTGGTCAACTGTATAAAAAAGTCAAGACAAGGAGGGGAGGAAGGGGGAGAAAATTCCCATCTCCACAGAAAAGAATCTGCAACTCAGCGGCTAGCAGCCCTAATTACAGTGGAGCTTTGCTGAAGTCTGCAACAAGATCGGGGCAAAGAGAGAGAAAGAGAGAGAGAGAGAGAAAGGCAGATGGAGGGAGAGTAAAATGTAAGGAAGAAGGGAGAAGAAAGCAAACCTGAGGGTGAATGGAGGGGGAAGACAGGAGAGGCTTACCTCATTTTGTAAACAATCTGTTTATACGTCAAAGTCACATTAAATTAGTGCTGACTTTGCAAAGGCACAGCTGCTCAGCATCCCTGCAAAATGTCCCCTTGCACTGCAACAGCATATGACAAAAAGTTAAGTTTCAACATCAAACTCATTTTAAAATGAGGTACAAAAGATCCAAGCCCCTCACTCAAAGCGATACAACTTTAAAGACACTTAAAAAGAACTGGAATCACGTCTCAGGCCAATTCCTCACAGCTGAGTTAAGTTTTCTGCTTTATAATTAGATTATGCAAAAGCCAGTGGTTTCTGCAGCTTGATTAAGATTAGTTTTTCCATCTTAATAGTTTGAGGTGATACCAGAAAATATCCCTTTCTGTGGGACAAAGCCCTCTGCCAACTTGGCCAAAGCCAGCTAATATTCTTTCCAGACGCCAGACACATTCAAAACTCCAGCTTTTCCTTTTTGTTGGTGGAGATGCCCCATGAAAATAAAAACTAAGTAGCTTTAAATGAGTTAAGCAAAGCTTGATTTGAGCCATAATGTTGCCAAAAACACTCCCTTCTTTCAACAATCATCATCCAGTGTTGGACCTGTACTAAACCTGGGAAATTTGTCTTCTTCTCTGGTGCTGGTGCCACATAAGGTTTCATTTCTTTTTTTCTGGTGTCCACTTAAACTTAACTGTTTGAACGCGGTGGTCTTGACCGAAAAAACATTTGTCATATATTTCGAGTAATAACACTGAGTTAATACGGCATGGCAAGATGTGAACCCCTCACTCTCTAACACACACACACACACACACACACACACACACACACACACACACACACTAAGGGTCCTGAATCAAGTGCTACTTTATGTTTGCCAGTTCCTCCTTTCCCTTGCCTGACCAACAAAACTCCCCTGAGCCCAACACCAGACAAAATGGCGTTTGAGCTCTCACACTGCCTTAAAGCTAGAAATGCTGCACTCTAGTGGAAGCTGAGAGACATTAACTCAGCATTATACCTGTAACATTATCCACGCAAGGCATCTCTCATTTGCTGAACAGAGCTTCTCTGCTTAGTTTTCAAGCAGCCCGCAAAACCTCGATCATAACAGCTTCATGTTCAGAGCATAAATCAAAAAGAGAACAAGTATTTATTTCAGAAATCCATGTACATGAATACTGAAAAACAAATTATAAATATATCCAATAGGCGGAATATCAACATATTATTTAGAATAAGGATATTACAACATGATTACGGTGATAATCTGTGCTAACTTTTAGATTTTTTCTTCATTAATAGCATCCCTTTAGGTTTGAATAAAAGAGACTTTTTATGCTCCTCCATTCTTTTGGTCTCGTCCTGTTTTTCCTTCCATGTCTCTATTCCTCTGTCCACCTCCGCGCTCAGCATCACGATGCGTCTCTGTGAGAGTAAGCAAAAATGCAAGGTTACAGATGAGCGCGAGGGAAAATTGAATTACGGAAGGAGACGAGGAGATGTTTGAAAAAACAAAAAAAAGAAAAAGAATGTGCGATACTCACTGCTAAAACTTCCCTCTCTTGCTTTCTTCTCACCTGGCCCTTCATTGGTGGTGCTGGTCTTCCGTCTGTCCACAACAAAAAGATAGTGAACACACATACAAACTATGAATTACATTACAAAACATGCTGCTAAGTGCATGGCATTTTTCTAAAACATGATCTCAGCTTTCTCACATCATTGCGAATAAAGTCACTTGAGGAAAAAGCAGAAGCGCTTTAGAGATAAAGGAGGTGCAGACTTTAACGCACGAGCTGACGTTTGGCAACATCATTTATTATAACCATAGTTATGTCTTATTCATGGCTTCCAGATATGAAATGTAGCTAAATAGAACAGACAAGTATGTAATTAATCATACAAAGAAATCATATGCTTATAAAAAATAATCAATGAGCCAAATCATTCAGCCCTGTGTCACTGTCTATGCATGAGCATTCTGGGGCTAATTTTCTGCACTTCCAAAAAAAAAAAAACTATAAAAATAGCAGTATATCGAACATTATACCCTAAATAAGCTAAATTCTCCAACATCAGTGTGACTGTTAACAGCTACTCTACACAGAAATGTAACACAAAAAGGTTGAATCACATCACTGTAGACACTGCCACATAATATCAGCTCTGAACTAAGCTTATGTCGCTGAAAATAGCTCCAAATACCTAAGACCTGAAATAAGATAAGATACCTGCAAACGACCAGTCAGGCAGATCTGTCAGAGGTCCATATTCTGTGCCGCTTCGAGAAAGTCCATGTCTGAAAGCAAACACGCACATTTTCTTTCAGAGATGATGATGATGATGATAATACTGATAATGGTGGTTCAACACTTCATCTGAAGAACTGATGAAGAAGCGAAAAGGTTGAAGAAATTAATTGGGACAGATTTCTCTAAAAAAAGGGGGGGGGGTGCAATTTACAATTCATTGACACTGCCTGTATTTTATTTACAAAGCGTTGATTCAAAACCTACCTACACATTTAACCAGCCTACTCATGTACTGAAATACCCTAACACATGCTGCAGTCTCCTGGGAGGAAGGCCTCCGGAGTAAGCAGCGTTGAGTTACGTTAAACCTTTCCCATGGAATAATCTTCAGAAAACTCTGGAACATGTGACACTCATGAGTTTTGCACAGCCAGCCAGCTGAATGCGACCGTTCTGACTGATGTCTCTGTCCCCGTCTGTCACCCATTTGTCATCTTCTAGCTATCGCTTCTAGTGTGCGTGTTGTGCTCACCTGTTGGTCGCACTGCTGCGTTAAACCTAGTGCGTGTGTATTCATGTTAACAGGGCACTACTACAAATGAGCTCTTCTCTTGCTCTCAGTGAGTTTCTTATGTATAAGTAAAGGTTTCAATCAATTAACAATTTAGTGGTCAAATTGGTGGACATTTAACCCGGTGTCTCATGCATACACTTTTCTCTTTGCTTCTGTACTTTACTGTTAAGATATAAGACTGCAGCTTTTGAAAGTCGTTGCCAATTAAACTTCAAAAAGTTTTTCCAGAGATTTACCATTTTGTTTACTAAGGTTTTTCTTAGGACTGTCTCACCACCATCTGCAATTTGTTTTAACTTTTGCAGCTGTAAGCAGCCCAACCATGTTCGCCCGCTATGGGGTAAAAATGAGCTCATGGGCCCCCATTAATCCACTGCTCCTACCGCGCTTTGTGCAGGTTGTATGGTTGTCTTAGGCCCCAGGTGTCATGCGTGGTAATTCGGTTCAACGCATATTGATACAGGGCACAAAACTTGAAATAGTGAAGGTCTTAAAACGACAATTTGACGGGGACCTTCTTTAAGAAAGGGCCTCAAGATCAGGTAACAAAAGCAAAAGCCTCACTGAGGCCTTTCTCATGTCTGTTGACTTTGTGCACATTCCCAAACTGATTTTCAACTGAATTAGCTCAAACCAGCAGGCACACAGTACAGGACAAGGGCTTTAGGGGGCCCCTGAGGCAGAGGCGGCAGAATGCAGAGACGGTACACTTACTCTTTCCTCCATTTCTCTCCGGCCTGTACTCCGCATGTTGTGCTGAACTGCCTGCTGGAGTTTCTCAACACTGGAAAACAACAAGCGGGGAGACAAACATCAGCCCTCTGAGGTCACCTCCAGACACCTACAATCACCTGAAATCCTCGGGATACACTTGAGTCCATGATCTTATGAGCGGGTAAAGGTGGCGTCTGGGTTTCGGCAGGACAGACTGCATCTATGAGAGTATTTATTTCTTTTTTTCCCCCCCGCTAAGTGTGTCAGTAGAGTTACAACCTCACGGTCGGGTTGGCGACACATCACGCTATCAAGAGCTTACGTGACAGCGCTGTTAGCATCAGCGTTAGCCTAGCTTGTCGACCCTTACTGCTTCTACGGCGGTTACTCGAACAGACGCTGTATCAAAAGCAGCGACCGGTATAAACGGATATTTGCGGCCACGAAACTCAGCTTTTGGGGTTTTTTTTTTAACGTGTCTCCCACACGGCAGATTTAGTGAATAACCTCTGTCTCACCCGAACAGCACAAAGTCCTGACGGTGGCCGCCATGCTGTCTGCGGTATTCAGTGTTGACCACCAGGTGGTGCTAAAGATACTGTGTGTGTGTGTGTGTGTGTGTGTGTGTGTGTGTGTGTGTGTGTGTGTGTGTGTGTGTGTGTGAGTGAGAGGGGGGGCTAATTTTATATGTATTAACTGAAAAGAGGATTTTATAACTCAAGAATAAATAAAAACAAAGCTCTGAAAGTGACCGTTAAATCTTAAAAGCTGTGCAGAGTTTACGTATATAAACAATAATCGGAGCATTTAAAAATACACACGTTGTTTTTGCCCTTTAATCGATCTCATAGATTGTTTTGTTTTTTTAATTCATGAATGATAAATTCCACTAATTGTCAAATAGACTGGATATGGTTAGAATATTATTGTTACCAGTGAAGGAGGAAAAAAATGACCTTCTCTTAGCTGTAATATCCCTTTTATTGCATAAAATGTAACATTGTTGAATCACAGAAGCTCGAGTGCATCATCATCATCATCATCATCATCATCAAAGTGATTTAGAAGTTCGGATGGACCCTAAAAACCCCCAGGTTCGTGGTCAGTTGTCTTGGTGATAAGATTATTCGTGTTGGTCAGGGAAATTTGCACCAGAAGAGAGAAAAAAAAAAAAACCAACTGAGGCGGGTCCTTTTATTATGACTTCTTGGGGCCCTGTCTTGTAGAGGGGCCCGTGTGTCAAATGCTAGTTTAAAGAGCTGAATTGGTTTTCTATCACGCCCGCGTGGTGCAGTACTTCTAAACAAATGTGTCCGGTCATAGTGCCAAAAACTAGCTGACCCAGAAAGCTCGGAACATGCGATTATCGCGCAGGCGGGGAGGGGTTAATGCAGGGGGTTCCCAAGCCTCTCCGGCCCGCGACCCGGGTGACGGGATGTAATGTTGTGTTTGTGACCTTCTTGTCCCAGGTTTCTGGGGGTCTGATGAAGAATATCAACAAAAAAAAAAAGGCAAACATTTCTGAAAAGTCAGGAAAAAAAAAACAAGTTTCATGAAACAGAAATATAATTTCTCTGTTTCTGGTTTCTTCCTCTATCATCTTTTGACCCCCTTCTGGTTCAGGATCGCCCCCCTCGGGTCGGGGTGTTGCACGGTAGGAACTTGGTAATCTGGAGTCCTTGGAGCTTGACCCGTACTCTGGAGTCAAAGTCAGTCCCCGACGCCCCGGTTTCCGCCTTTACTTTTATGATCCGTCCCTTTGTGATTCTCCGGACTGTGAAGAAGCGCGGTGCTTCTTTCTGCCCAAATGGTTCTCGAACGTAAAACGTCCCATTTCTCCAGAAAAATAAAAGCAGACCGGAGTCGTGTTTGTGTTAAACGTTGTGTTTGTGGCGTCCGCTCTTTAAAGAAATAAGGACAAATAAACGCGGGCGGAGGAAGCTGGGGACTGGCGTGGAGGGAGAGTACTTCCATGTGTCTTTCTGTAAATATTTTAGACGTGACTATCTTCTGCTGGAAAAGAAACGCAGACAGGAGCACGGCCGCTCTCGCAGCTCTTCAAAGTATTGTTTTTGTGCGAGCTGCTCCGACACTAAGCCCAGAAGAATTTCTCTGTTGGCTTTTCAGACAAGTTCCCACTCGCAGCCTGCGAGGCGAGCGCCAGAGTCTGCAGCGGCTGCTGCAGGGACTCCGGTCAACCGCCATGAAAGGCTCCGTCTGGATGGGGGGGGAGGCGGGGGGCTCCCGGGGCGTGTGGAAAGCCGACCAAAGCCCCCCCCCTCCCCGAACACGCCGGGGCCAAACAGACTAGCACATTTATCGGGGGGCCTGTTGTGTTTTGGTGCGTCCGTTAACCGCCGCAAAGCGGCCGGGGCCGGCACTGACTCATGCCTGCCCGTCCTGAAATAGTAGCGGGATGTTTACTCTGTATCGTCCTTGGAGAACACAGGCACGCCGAAAAAATCCGCCAGCCGCCTCACTCCGCCGTGCCCCTCCGCGCATTCCACAGGCTGGTGGCTCGACAAAGTAGCGCCGTCGCCTAAACGACGCGGCTTTGCTCCGTGGCCCCCGTAACGTGGGAGGACCGCCATGGCACATTTTTAGGAAAGGGCTAGAGGAGGCACCCTGATCGTTTAGAGTGCTTAAACTAGTCACACCCGAGTGTAAAAATGCCCCATTACAAGTAAAAGTAAAAGCCATGCATTTGAAATTTTGCTTAATATTATAAATTAGTAAATTAGTATTAATGGACATAGATTATCCAGAGTAAAAACACCACCTCCCATGGTGTTATATTATTATATATATTACCTTATTGTATTATTCTGGATGTGTTGGTATGTGAGCAGCATTTTTATGTCACAGCTTGTCAAAGACAGAGCTGATTTTAACAACTGTATATATGCTGTTGTGCAGTTCGATCCATAACAATGCATCACATTTTGACGAGATGATCATATATTTTGGCTGGAAAAAAAAAAAAAAAAATCAATCTTCAATCTGCAATGCAACCGCAGCTGTCGGCAAATATACTGGAACAAAAAGTGCAATATATGTAAGAAGCATAAAACGGCAATACTCCGAAACTGGACTTAGGTGCAGTTTTAAGTAATCTTACTTAGTTACTTTTCATGGTTTTAGAGTCAGAGCTTATAGCCCACATTGGGGTTACTCGCGCTCAAGAAAACATTATCAGGACTTGGTTTTGGTTATGATTTGGGGGTTGCAGTTATACAAGCGGCCTTTCTGAAAGCAGAAATGTCTCACTGTCGTTTGAGCTGCTGCCAAGCCACATGAATGCATCTGTATCCAGGCCTCAGTCATAATAAACATTAACCTAATGGTTAGCCTATCATTTTAAGGGGCAAATTAAGCCTCTAGGGGGGCCCTCTTTCTCCCACTTGTTTTGCAGTGTGTCTGTATTTGTTAGTAGTTAATAGTTAGTTCGTGGTGATTTGAGGATGTACTCTTTTTTTAATGTGTACCCTGTGCAATATAAACTGACATATCACAGTCCTTAAAACTACATTTTAAGCCAGGACCCTCTAAACGACTGGGCCTCAAGATTTAGTAATACAATCTCGATTTTAAGACGTAAACATAAACATACAGTCATTATGTACAGGTTGGTATGTGTGGTATTTGTTTTACAGTCATATATAAAATAAACCCAGGTGGAGAAGCGCATAATCGTAATTTTACCATATTGAGTATGTTGTGTCAAAAAAATGTAAATCAGATTGAGCCTTCAAAAAACGTATCATGTGTTATGTTTGCGTTAACTCCTCGGATTGTTGGAAACCCCTCCCAGAAACAATCCTGAGGACATGACCTTGGTGTCCACACTGGCCCCGCTCACCACACAAAGTAATGCTGTGTTCCTTTTATTCAGACCGTTTCACTCAAATGTCCAAAATAAGCAGCGTGTTATCTCAGTTGCATGTAGGCTATAGAGAAATCTCCACAGAATAAATACACACGGTTCCGGGCAAATGGCACAGAATCTGATTGTTAAACAGATGCAGTAAGAACATATATAGAACATGTTGAAAAGGAAATGTGATTTTTCTTGCTTTTTTTTTTTTCTTCTTGGATTAAAAATAGTCAAAAAAGTTGTATTTGTTTTTTGTTTTTCTTACTTCAAAGTCACCTGTCAGTCTGAAGGTTCTCCCTCCCAAACACCCTTGAGAGCTTTAAACATTCATAATGTACAACTATGCAGCTTCCGGGGACTCGAACCCCAGTGGTGGAACGTAACTAAGTGCATTTACTCAAAAACTGCACTTAAGTGCAATTTTGAGGTACTTTGTACTTCACGTGAGTTTTGCCATTTTGTGCCATACTTCTGCCCAACTACGTTTCAGAGGGAAATGCTGTACTTTTTACTCCAATACATCTGATTTGACAGCTTGTATGACTTTGCAGATTCCCAATATCAATGCAAAAAATATAAATGAACCGCCTTCATATCAGGCATCCAAGTATCACATTCAGAAAAATGATTGGTGGGAGAGAAGTTTTGTCCCTCTCATGTCTCACACGTCCCGTTTTGCTGTGTGACGGTTGAGAATTAATAATGTGTGCCCTTAAGTAACTATGTGACACCTATGTGACATTGCCACTTTGGCCGGGTCTCTCTTGTAAAGGAGATAATGTATCTTAGTAGACTTTCTGGTTAAATAAAGGTTGACTAAATGGATACATTATGTTATACTAACAGATGATAAAGTAGTACATGAAGTAGTTTGTGTACTTTACCAGCTGCAACGTTAGGGATGCTTACACCTTATTGCATCACTAATTATAATCCAGCGATACAAATATATGTTATTTTGAAATGAGTACTTTTGGTACTTTAAGTATATTTTGAAGCGTAAATTTATGCACTTTTACTCAAGGGAGAACTTTTACTCGCAGCAGAGTATTTTTAAACGGCGGCGTTACGACTTCCACCAGAAGATCTTCCACCACCGTCAAAACCCCCACATTTTAATCCAAAAATACTTCAGACATGACCTCAGTGGAAGCCTGGGGGAGGTGGAAGTCTCGTTTAAAATGGCAGGAACTCTCAGAAACAATTGTTAACCCAAGATTTAGTGGCTGAAAGCTTCTCGGGACTTTTTTATTTTTTTTTTTAATTTTTTTCAAAACTAGGTGATAAGTGAAAATTAGGGCAGAAATTTTTTCATTTTTTTATTTTCCAGGAGCTTTATTGTTTGTAAGGAGCAGGTCTCGGCGGAGTGGGCACATCCTCCGAGGAGTTTTGCGTATGAATGACGAAACAGCCATGTCTGGTGGAAAGGTGTTCCGGCCCTGCTGGGGAAGCGAGCCGCCGCCGCCGCCGCCGCCGACTGATAAAGGAGCAGCGAGGCGTCAAGCTCCGCACGCACAGCACGCTCATTCCTCCTTCAAAATAAAGACGCGCGCGCGTGTGCGTGTGTGCACGTGTGCGTGTGTGCGCGTGTGCGCGCATATATATTCGGCCTACGTAAACATTAAAAACAAAGGAGTCGCTGTATGTCGTAGTTTACCTTAAGATGAGCCCTGGATTTCTCTGTCAGCATTTAGTAACGTTGCCAAAATGAAAGCATAATCTCAAGGAATGCAGGGGACTATAATAACATCTGTTTCTCAACGTGATTGGGAAGAAACTGTACAGGGGGGGGGGGCATTAGTGTAAGATAGATGTTTATATATTGCTTCAACGGCGGTCTACAGAGTTGTGTCTCGATAAATTACAAAGTTGGAGGGTTAAAACCTTTATAATGTGCGGTTCGTGTTGAAACTGGCTTAAAGAGGTGTTGATTTGACTGTGGGATCATTTTTGGAGGCTGCAGTTTGTGTATCCGCTGAATTGTATTGCGTTATACGGGCAGGTGCTTCCATTGCTTTGTCCACCCCGATTATATATCAGTGAGAGGAGGCTACGTAGCAGAAACGCCTCTCTTTATTATTCAACACAGTTCAACAGCACCGACAACAACAATCTCGAAAAATGACCATCGGGTTGAATCGGCACCTCTAAAACGGTTTCAACACAAATTTAAGATTATAAGATTTACTACAGGACTGTTGCATTAGACTGCATTACCTTAACAAAGTGCCAACTCAGTGTAGAAAATTAAATGGCATCAATTTCCATAATTGGCTCATTGTTTTTAAGTCATTTTTATGTAAACATGTCAAACATTCACTGGTACCAGCTTCTGAAATGTGAATATATGTTAGGTTCATTGTTTTCTATGATAGTAAACTCGTCATTTTGTGTGTGTGTGTGTGTGTTTTTGACTGTTGGCCAGAAAACTTTTTAGCAAATTTTACGCACTGAGCAATTCATTGATGATTAATGAAAATGATTTTCAGATTGGTCGCAGCCTTACAGTTCTCCTGTGATGGAATGATGCTACCTTACGGGAGGTCATCTGTCCAGTAATTACTTGACAGACAGAAAAAAAATTGAAGCAATTTGACAAAAACATAACTTTAAAATCAAGGAGCACCAGGGAGGAGCCACAACAGTTCATGCCTTAAAACTAAATTTTGACACAGGGACCCTCTTTGAGTCCGGGGCCACGGGGTTGAGAATGGGGGACCAGTCATAGTTTCACATTTCTAACAAATGAGTGATTTATCAGATTATGCAGACCCAAATGATACAGTATGTAGTAAACCTGGGGCTTTTGGGGCCCCCGGGTATGGGGCACCTGGGCAGTTGCCCGCTTTGCCCGGTTGATAATCCGGCCTTGGCCCTGCAGGCTACCCGGATAGGAAGCAATCGCCACTTGGGGAACAGGTCAAACATCTTTTTACCGGGCGGTGGACAAAATATTATTTTTCTAAAAGTTCGTTAAATACAACCGCTGTCAGGAAGGAGTGTATTTTGAAAAGCTTAAACCGGAACCAGCTGTCTCCACCGAAGATAACTCGACAGTGTTGTTAAAAAAAAAAAAAAAAAAAAGAGGGGGGAGGTAAGTAATTATTTAGGGGGAAGAAAGAAAGAAACAAAGTTGTCGACCGTGCAACGCACACGGGGAGGGATTTTATTTATCTCGAGAGGCTCGTTTAGTCCAGCGCCGGTCTGCTGGGATGTGAGCGTAACGGCGCACCGGTTTCCCCTCGTTTCCTCCTCTCGTCTCCAAACTTCTCCGCTACTGTTTGACTCGAGTCCGGATTTTCTCCCTTTTGGAAAACGGGAATGAGAGAAGCGGCCGAGCACGGGCGGATGGACGGACGGACCGAGGAGTCGAGCGAGAGCCGTGCGTGGGCTTTCCGTTGCCTGGGTTCGCGCTAACCATGTTGTTTTAATTTCTCCGAGCACGTTTCGCCCCGAGATGAATGGCAGAAGTCGGGTGAGTCGACTATCTGTGCACAGACGGATTTATTTTCTTCTCTACACTGGACCCCACATGAAGTGGTGATAGCCTGCATCCTGCTGAACCTTTCCGCTTTGTGTGTGTGTGTGTTTTTTTTTTTTTTTTTTTTTTTAAAAGAAAATTCAAACGAAGAGACATCCACATACACACACACACGCCGCAGTGGACAAGCGCGATATAAAAACCGACTTTGCTGAAGTACGTTTCAGACCAGTTTAACTAGCAGAGAAAAGATGCAGATGTGGAGCCACATGAGGGTCCACAAAGGAGGCCCTCCGCGACCATAGGTCACGTAGAAGTGTCCTGGATCCATGTTTCTCCTGTTTCCCGGCCGGATTGGAGTCGAACTGTTAGTAATTGTCTAATAATCCAATGGATTCTTGCTCACCACAGCCTACCTGTGCCTGTGGATTTTCCACATAAGGGCAAACCAGATGACTCAGAGGACTTTAGTCATGTAACTACCCTGTAATGTCTTAAAGGTCTTATTTATCTGTCCTGTATTTATTGTATGTATATAAGGGGTCCTTTTTTTTTTTTTTTTTTTTTTTAAGCTTTGAGCTATTTCCAAGGCCAGTTTTTAATTTCTTATTCCAGAATTTGAAAGCTGACATTTCAACCGTCATAGTGAAAGCTGTAGATTTACTTGAACAAATTAGTTCTGCTGTATATCTACACACACTGTATTTGAGCACGCCAATCTGTAACTTAAAGGAGAAGCTGTAAGACTTTTACTTTGCCCAGAAAAAGAAGGCTTCATCATGGACAGGCCGATAAGCAAGTTATTGGAGAAATTAAAGCTAACGGACTCGGGCAGTGTGAAATTCAACAGTTCGAAGAAAAAACACGACTCTGCCAACAACTCTAATAACAGCAACGCCAACACTGGCATCTCCGGAGACAGCGGTGGGGGCAGCGGTCTGCCACCAGCTCCCAGCTCTGCAGCTGCCTCGCCCTCAAGACCCGGCCAGTTCTCGCTTGCCTCTGCAACCACAAGCGATGCATGTGTTCCAGTGAGTGGGAGGGGAGGAGGAGGAGGAGGAGGTGGTGTGATGGGAATGCCTCCCTCTCAGCTCCTCACCCCACCACAGACTTCCTCCACGGTGGGTGCCATACCTTCAGATGGTGAGCAGCCACTTCACCCCTCCACCTTGGCACCGCTGAGGCGTCGCTCCCCCCAGCAGCGAGCTTCCTGTTACCTGGGCGAAGGTGTGGATTCCCACATGAGGCGTGAGTCTGGTCTGGGTCCCGAATGTGACCCTGTGGGGGCGTTTGGCTCCAAGACGTCCCTCAATCAACGGCGTTACTCCCTGGAGCTCCAGCAACTGGTCAGACGACAGCAGCTCCTCTCCCAACCGCCGCCTCTCTCTGTCCCTCCGCCATACCCTGCGGCCACGGGCTATGGATCGGCTCCCAGAGGCGGTGGAGGCGGCCTGGCCGAGCCCGGCTACCTCTCCGAGCCTGAGAGGCACAAGCGTCTCTCTCTTCAGGAGGCTCTGTTCTACAAGCGCCTGAGCACGGGTAGTGAATTGTGGGAGAGCACCAGGCCCGCATCCCTATCTCATCCACCACATCGCCCATCGGATGTGTCCGGAGGAGGTGTGGGAGGGAGCTTCTTTTACCCCCCAGGGCCAACTGTGAGCCCATGCTCGTCATTCAGCCTCCAGGAGTCGGTGCTGGTCAGTCCCAGGTCCAGCTTTGCCTCCAGCACGGCCAGCGGTGGCGGAGGTGGGAGCCCCATGGGGAGCCGCTGTAGCAGCAACCGGACGAGTGGCATCAGCCTGGGCTATGACTCTCGCTACTCCGCCTCTGGAGGCCTCCCCCCACAGCAGCAGTCCCCCTCCATGCAGACAGGCGGCTCTGTGGCTGGTTACGGCGCTCCAGGCAGGGCCGGTGTAACCCCTGCGGAGTCCTGGACTCAGTACCTGGAGGGAGGTATACGTCCAGGGGCCCATGACAGTCGACACTCCTACCCACCCGCTGTTGGAAGTCCAGGAGCAGCGTGCTACCAGGGTGGCCCAGAGTGGTGGGATGAGCAGCAGGTGGGTGAGAGAGGCAAAGATGCGGCTGTGATGGGAGAGAGGGCCCGCTACTCAGACCTGCCTGGCACCCGGTATCAGGAAGAGCTCACCCGACTCCTGCTGAGAGATGCAGCGCTAGAAGGTGAGGGGCTCCTGGAGGGCCTGATGCTGAAGGAGCAGTCTCTAGCCCTGACGGCTCTTTCTAAACCGAGTGCGACAACACTGGGGCCTTCCTCAGCTGGAGGGCCGGTCAAACCTCAAGAGGACCAAGGAGTCGGAGCTGGAAGAGAGGCTGCTGAGAACCGCCAGGAGTTCTTTGGTGAGGTCCTTTTTTTTTTTTTTATTTTTTTTTTTTAAACAATAGATTTCAGGCTACTCTGTGAAAACAGGTAAGTGAAGGGAAATGTAGCAAGGATACAAGCTAAACAGAGCTGTATTTAGCACAACTTGTAAAATCAAATCCCTAATTTGAGCCAGTGTCGTTACTGTTCATGCATGGCATCCCATGCATTCGTAATGGAGCGCTGGGTCACCCAACATCCGCTCTCAGTATATTATTATTGTCCTCTCTGCTGCCTGGTGTCGGATCACAGGTTTCTCTCTCTAAATGAAAGGGTTGTAGGGAAGGATGCAAGGATGGATGGACCGATTAATAGTTGAAAGAGTGTATGGATGGATGGATAGTGCCTTGGAACCTGCAGAGACATGCTGGGTTGTAGCACGCAAAGCATAAAGGAGAGAAAAAAAAAAAGAAATGCACTCGTGCCTCACGTACTGATCGAGACAAGTAGATGTGTTTTGGCTAATGAGAAGAAAATGTAGGGCACAATGAAAGATGCATATTGTTGACAAAAAAATGGAGGTAATAAAGCCCCAGCAGTGCAGGTATGTGTGTGATCATTTTAGCTCACACCTGTGTCCAAAACATCAGGCAAAGTCAGCTGATGCTCCATGCAGGCGTTGCCTAGTGTGGTACACATACAGGGCTAATGTAGCATATCTACGCAGCCATTAAACTGCAAAATTCTGCTGTAACACTTAGACGCAAATTACATGGTTCTATATAAACACAGCTCCGACCATTACTGTGAGTCACAGAAGATGAGGGCTCAGGATGTGTGTGTGTGTGTGTGTGTGTGTTTGTGTGTGTGTGCGTTTGTGTGTGTGATCGTAGCGGGGTAAGGAGTGTGTTGCGGTGGCCGGATGAATGTGTGTGTGTATGTGTGTATTGTTCCTCCTGTGGCAGGGTGTGTTTCCCCCGAGTGACTTCAGGCCACAGTAACGCAATGTGTGTGAGTCATGTGTGTGTGTGTGTGTGTGTGTGTGCAATGCTGCCTTGGCGTGTGCAGGGGCGGTGTGCTGTAGCCTGTTTTTCTGCTCAGGTATGTGTGCCCGGAGGGGACATACAATACTGTACTCCCCTCAGCCATTAGGAAG
The DNA here is from genome assembly GCF_016859285.1 of Xiphias gladius. NCBI lineage: Eukaryota > Metazoa > Chordata > Actinopteri > Istiophoriformes > Xiphiidae > Xiphias > Xiphias gladius. Next base: position 12,915,280 of record NC_053411.1, read on the forward strand.
AAATCGGAGGCTCTGGGCCGTGAAGACAGACGCTCTAAGCTCAGCTGACACATGCACCTATGCGAAGGGGGTAATGCCCAACAGCACTAGAGAAACCCCGCTCGGATTTAGAAAGTAAAAATGAAAAAATGATCTCTTGCAAATCGAGACCGTGATGAGCTAGTCAGAGCTAATCTGTAGAAAATTAATGGTTTTCGTGTTGATTTTAGTCCCAGGAGGTGAAAAAAAAAAAAAAAACAAGGGATGCACACAACTCCTCATGTAATAAATATTCTTACACTCTTTAAATTATAGTAAGGTAGAAAGAAGAGAAAAAAAATGAGGAGGGCCAATTCTTTCCCAGCTTATTCTATATGTAGCATCTTCAGGCAGTATATTTAAAGCCTGGAGTTTGAGTCTCGGGCCTCTGGTTTCTGGCTTTGGCAGAGAGCTGTGCCTTTCTCCTAAACATTGGAGGGACTGTCCAAGATCATAGCGGCAGAGTGTAGGAATTCTCAATTTGTGTGGCAACTCCCTCAGCCACACTAGAGAGGGAAAAAATGCAGGCAGACCCTGAAATAGATCACAGAAATGCTGTTGCTCGGACCACCACCGCCACTTTTCCACTTTTCATTTAGGTCCCTGACTAGCGCTCAACATGTACAAAACTGTACTCTGTTAGATGAAAAACACAGGAGTTATTTAGTTGTAAAGGTTGACTGTCTTAAGGCTTTTTTTTTTCTTCTTATGAATAAAAACAGCCTCCAAGTAGCAAAACTAGAACTTATGCTAATCTTGACATGGAAATGTGGAGGCCTTATACCTAAACTGAAAAAGTGAGGAAAAGGAGCTGAAAAATTGAAAGTTACAACTAAGCATCTGGTCCTTTTGACTTAATTTGGAAAAAATTATTATTTCTTCTGTAATTTTACTACCTCTTGTTGTTGTTTCCTGAGGTAATTTACATTCCTAACTTCAAGAAAAAAAGTGCAATCTTGTTTAATCTCCAAATTGCTCCAATTGTGGGGTTTAAAGTAAAATTGAAAGGAACGTCTTTATTAAAGCACTCCAGAGGAAAGAGTTGTCTGTTTTCTGGAACGTCTGCCAAAAAGTTAGATCCAGCGGAGTTTCCCTTTAATAACACAGCTTTAAGAGAGACACTTGAGTGGACGAGCAAACAGGCTGGCACGGGTAACTGTGTTTTAACTGTGTGAAAATCCCCTAGGTGGTGCGAACGAGAGGATTTACAAGTGTTGACACTTTGTGTGGAGTTGGATTTCAGACACATCCTCCTGGAATGCGTCGTAAACGAAGTGTTAAGAGCCGCCGAGCGATCGCTCTCGACTAAATGCATGTTTGTGTCCGTTTTGTTTTTCCCCCCATTGTGCCGGCAGGAACCTGTGTGAAGTGTGGAAAAGGCGTGTACGGGGCGGATAATGCCTGCCAGGCCCTGGACAACCTCTATCACACACGCTGCTTCACCTGTGTGTCCTGTGGTGAGTGACCCCACCTCACCCACAAACACAACAATGGTGATTTAAAGTATTTGAGCTTAATTCTGAATTTCTGTCACTGTCACACCTTTTCCAAACGCCCCACCTTTATATATTTTTTTTACCATTTACTATTAAAATGTTCCGGGTTTATCGTGGTGCATCAATTGTCTGCCATCTCCCTCCCTCTGCAGGACGCACCCTGAGAAACAAGGACTTTTACAATGTCAGTGGCTCTGTGTACTGTAAAGAGGATTATATGGTAAGAGTTGAGGTCAAGGCGTGTTTTGTCATCCACCGCACACGCACACGCACTCAGACACACACTCACACATGTTCAGAGTCAGAAGATTGATTTCTCTGCTAATGGTAATCTCTTTGTTTTAATTACAGTTTTCTGGATTCCAGGCTGCTGCTGAGAAGTGTAGTGTGTGTGGCCACCTTATTCTCGAACAGGTGAGGGGTGTTTGTTTTTGTGTGTGTGTGTGTGTGTGTGTGTGTGTGTGTGTGTGTGTGTGTGTGTGTGTGTGTGTGAGTGTGAGTGTGAGAACATGCCACATGAAGAGGTGCACAAATACATCTAACCACTTGGACTTATATTAGATTTAAATAAATATACCCCCAACCCTTAACCTGCCCTTGGTAATTTTTAGTCACTGGTGTCCTATGTTTCCCAGAATTCCTTTCAAGAACCCCCCCCCACCATTCTTTCTCTCCCAGAGGATGGAGAAATTCAGTGACGTCTTTTTGTTGGCTCCTCTTTGGGTTCCCACGGCAGACTTCAGAGGAATGTTTGCCTTGGGTTTCTGATAAATAAAGAAATATCGCTGTGTAGTGGTTAGCTTAAAACTTTTTACCATATTTGAACCACATAATACCCATAATATAAATAGAAAGCTACCAGTGTGTCTGTGAAATCACAGGCACAGTTTGAATGGCTTAACCTCATCCAAGTTTTAGGAGCACAGGAACGGAAAATTTGGAAAATCAAAATAGTTTGCTGAAAATTGATTTGCATAGTGAATTTCAGAAGAAAAAAAACATATAAATTAAGTTTATTCTTACAGCATGTATCGATTTATGTAATGCTCTTAAGAAAAAGCACAACATAAAATAATAGGAAAACAATCTAACAAAAAACATTTGTAGATGGCAGGAACAAAAAAATATGATCAATCACATGATTACAAATTACAATCAAAACAGCAACAACTGAAAATTTGTGCCTTTTAAAACATTTGCACATTTTTACGTATATACTTATGCATATGCATACCAACATACGCAAATATATACAGTCTAGGCCAGTTATCTGTGGACGATTCATGTTTTGAAATCATTTTATTTGCTCGAGTTACTTACTGGCCTTCATTCTCAGATCCTGCAGGCTCTGGGGAACTCGTACCATCCCGGCTGTTTCCGCTGTGTGGTGTGCTCCAAGGCTCTGGACGGGGTGCCCTTCACCGTGGACCAACACAGCAACATCTACTGCGTCGCAGACTACAACAAGTGAGGCATACGATGCGTTTAAATGCTCTACCGGCAACTCAGCTTGTCTACGATATATCTGGAACACGGCTTCGCATAAAATGGGCCGATTGATAGGTGTCCATCTTTCTGTTCCTTCTCTTAATTGTCAAGTAAAGCAACAACACAGGGAATATGATGTTTAAAGAAATGGACCACTTCTTGTGCAGTGAATTACTAAAGCTACATTTATCCACCAAAAATTAAACACATCTGGATGCCCTAAAACGGGAGTTTGCTAATTTTGCTATCAGGTGTTAAGGTCCGGATTAGAAAACCATGAATGTCAACTATGAGGGTCTTTTCCAAGTAACGGAGATGTTACGAAATTTAGTTTTTGCATGTTAACATTCGAAGACTAGCCCTTACTCATCACACTTCCTTCAGAGACATTCCTCAACTGTGCGCGCTCCCAGTTGTTCTACGGTAAATAAACTTTCTCCTGTCGTCCTGCAGGACTTTTGCCCCCAAGTGCGCTGCCTGTTTACAGCCCATCTTACCTACTGAGGTGAGTACAAGTATGTTTTTTTTTTTCTCATGCTATTTTTCCACACTTCATTTTTGTGCCTTTTTTATAATCTTATGTTGGTGAGAATTTTTTTTGTTGTTGTTGTTTTGACAAATTTTTTGTTCCCAAGTGTACTTAAGACTTCTATATTTTGAACATTATGCAGTTTTCCATAGCCAAGTTTTACAACCAGTGCAACAGAAGAAGCAATTTTAGGTAATCACAGAGGAGTATTTCAAAATCTCAGGTTATCAAGCATAAAATTCTGGTGATTCCCACTTTTCCTGAAACTGAAAGTGCTCCAAACAGAACCAACAAACTCCCATGTACCGGGACCCTGTGCTGACGTCTCCACTTTTCTCCTGTTTTGTGTGTCAGGGCAGCGAAGAGATCCTCAGGGTCGTGTCTATGAACAAGGACTATCACTTTGAGTGCTACCACTGCGAGGTGAGTGATCGTCAGCTGCTTACCCCAAATTTCTTTGTCCTAACTCCTAAAATATCACGTTTGAGTGGGTTAAATCAGAGGTACAAACTGTTCTGATCTGACTTTTGTGATGAAGTGGCTCAATAGCTGACCTCACTTGCTGTGTGTGCATTCCTGTCCTTATCTGCGTTTTTGTTTTGTTTTTTTTTGTCCCCCCCCCCTCTCAGGAGTGTGGTAAGCAGCTCTCCGATAAGCCTGGCTCACAGTGCTTCCCCCTGGACTCTCATCTCCTCTGCCACTCCTGTCACATGAGCAGAGTGTGCGCCACACACATTCCCCCTCACAACACACACTGATGAGCGCCTATGCAGCTATGGATGTTTGAAAAATAGCTGGTCGTAACATGCTGTTATTCTCTCGTGCTCTTTGCTCAGCCGTACGTCGTTTTCTTCAAGATGGAAACTGCTGATATTAAGACATTTCCACTGATTCACTTTGTGTCTTTGACTTGAATCAGACCTTTTGTCACATGTACTGCCTGCTGTACTTCTTGTACTATTACTGTACCATAGTAATAAGGGAACGGGAACGAAACTACTGCTTTTTAATTTTACCCCAATGTGGCTACTGTTTGCTGTAGAAGAACAAGGGATTTTGCTAAACTGTTTTGTACATATATTATTGCTAGCAAACATTTTGCACTTAAATTTGCCTTTACTGTAAGAGATTTGTTACATGAATCTGTACAATTTGGGGAAAACATTATTGCAATTTCTGTGTTGTAATAAAAATGAAAATATTTGAGTTCTGACAACGGCCTACGTGTAGATGCACTTGTAGATTTTAGGCGTCTCCTTTGCACTCAACGTCCTTGGTTCAGATATTTTGCCAATATATCTAGGATTAAAGAGATGAAGGTCAAAAACACTGCAAAAGATCGGCTCGGTGGCCGGCGGCCAGGCCATGATGCTTCCTTTAGAAATGACCACAAGCAAAACCATCCAAGCCGACAAGCTGATAACCAATTTAAATTTATTCATTTTTTTTTTTATTCTTGGTACATTCAGCACTTGGAGGAGAAAAAGCAACAAAATCAAACAATTTTGAACTAAAAACATAAAATTAAAAATATTAAAATTGTAACCATTACTCTATTAGAAGAAAAACTTTAACTCCCATTAAATATATGACTGAAGGGTCATAGGAGGGATTTCCAAATTGAGACTTCAGTGCAGGGAAGGTCAGCTTCGAGTAATTGTTACAGAATAAATTTCCGCTCGACTAGAATTTCTTATCCCCCTTGTAAATCATCCACCAAAGACAAATTTGGGCATTTGCATGTCTCCCGCATCACCACAAAATATATCGTGTGTTCCTATCGCAATTTTCTAGGTTACAGTGTAGAGACTTTAGTACCAGTTGTATATTTGTGGGAGATGAAGGTTATCGCTCACACAAACATCACCTGCTGTAACACACAAACCTCCAAGGCAAAAAAAAAATAAACATGATCCATAAAACGTCAACAAAACAAAACAACTTTCCTCACGGTGACAAAGATGGCCGTTAAATCTATTCATGTATAAAAAAAAAAAAAAAAAAAAAAATGTAGTGCCGAAGAGTGGAGCACTAAACTGATCCTAGAAAATATTTGAAAGTCAGGGATCTATTTCGGACTGGTTTTATTACAGGGCTCTCAGGAGGAAGGAACTGCACCCGCAGAACTAAAATAAAGAGGCGGGCTCCCAAACCTCAGTGGGACAAAATGCTGAGGCGAGCCAAAAAAACCACCGCCCTCCCTGCTTCTTTTCTTCAACGGAGGATAATTAACAACACTACACGGAGACGAGGAGGAACGCTGCTCTATATGGGCAGGGGGAGGACTGAATTTTGCTTCTGAAAGACAGAAGGAGAAAAGACTGGGGAGTGGAGCTAGATGATCTGTTATTTTACTATAAACCAAACATGTAATCAACATTTTCTGTGTGAATTGACATTAAGGAGGTGGGGAAATGGCAGAAGTGTGTGGAAGACAACGCTGGCGTCAAAGTGGACGAATTAAAGCACAGCGGGGCAGGTAGTGAGGAGTAGACACAAGTCCTGAATTTGAGGACAGAGAAATGCTTCAAGAGGAAACTCTCCCTCCCAAGACTTTCTGTCTGCTGTGTCCTCTGCTACACTGCTTCCCTCTCTCTTCAGCTTTCCCTGCAGCTGCTCAGCCCTCAGCGGCGTCTGTCCCTGGGGTTGCTACGGCTACGAGACCGCCTTCCACTGCCAGCGCTTGCCGAGGGGCGTCTGGGCCGGTGACCGCTGTCCCTCTTCTTGTCCCCTTCTCTGTCTCGGCCACGCTCCCTCTCTCTGTCTCCGTCGGCCCCTCGCCCAGCTGCTCCGCCGCTCACCGTTAGGGCGCCGTCCTTCTCCCGACCCTTCAGCCTCTCTTTCTTCTCTTCTTCCCGCTTCTTTTCCTCCTCCTCCTGCTGTTCCTTGCGCCTTCGCTCGCGCTCCTTTTGCCGCTCTGTGCGGTCCAAAAGCCTCTGCACTGCCTGGTGGATGCAAAGCATGGTCAAGTAACGCGGTACAAGTGAAATCTCAACCAAAACGCAAGACTCTCAGACCACTCATTTTTATTAGACACCGAGTTCTTGACTGAAATACGTCTAAGTGTGTAGGACTAACCTGCTCCTCAGTGAGGGGAAGCCAGTATATACATGGAGCCGCTTTGGTCTTGAGGAACAGGTCATCTAGAAGTTTGGCTGGAGGCTCATCTCCCTTCTCTGTTAGTGAGAAAACAGAAATGGGTGAATGTTCTGTTATAAAGTAGAAATCACATCATTACAGAGTAACGACCACTGATGAAGACTAAAGAGGCTGTTGTATCACTGTTGGCTAGTGTCAGTCTGTGTGGCTAGAGCTGCAAAAGTTAATCTATTTGTTGATTAATCGATTATTTCCAAGCTGGAAAGCGTGCTGTGGTATGGGTTGACTTTGAGGCAGAAGCAAATGGAAGCAAAACACAATTTCCCTATGGGGATTAATGAAGTTTTGAATTATTACTATGCATTTTGTATGAGGGACTATTCCACCAGCATGCTTTATTTTGTCATTTCTTCTGACATTTTTCTCCTTGTTCTCCTACCTTTCTTATCCGTCTTCCTTTCCTTGCTCTTTGCCCTCTCCCTCCTCCTCCGCTCCCTATCTCTGGATCGGGATCGTCGTCCGTCCTCTCCTGGTCTTGCAAATTCCCGGACCTTGTCACGGTCCCATTCCCGTTCACCACGGGTCCGCTCCCGGCGCTCCATCTCTCTCTCTCGCTCTGCCCACAGGTCCCGCACTCCTCCCATTCCTCGGTCCCGTTCCCGTTCCCGATCTCGTTCGCGTTCCCTGTCCCGGTCCCTTTCTCTATCCCTGTCTCGCTCAGGCATCAGCGGGAGCAGCCTGTTCTGAGGACCACCTGGACCACCTGGTTGGGCAACAGGTTCCTCCTCCTTGCCTGGCTTCAGGACACCTTTGTGAAAGTCCAGCTACGGAAAAAAAGGACAGAAATACAGAGATAAATGACAGGGATGTTTAAGTTTGATTGTGTAGAGAACATTAAATGTGTGAATTTAGAAACATATGCATAGAACATCTGATGCAAGACAGCTATCATTTAGGCTTGATGTCTCATCAGAAATGCAAATCGCTACTTTTAAATTGAAGTGATTATTAACTGACAACAAAGAAATCATACACAGTTAAATCTGACTGCTGGGTGTAGAAAACTGGTAAAATCTGCTTCAAGTATGATGCATAGATAATGGACTGAAATAAAAAGGGGCTACGTTCCTTGTTTAAAATAGAAAGCAAACCTGGTGGATGACTTGACACTGCCCACATCTTTAAAAGAATCCTAGAGATCTCACAGTACATTGTGTGCATGCTCATCTAAAATGGCTCCAAAAATAAACCTGTAAAAAATTTTTTTCCTCGTACCCTTTACTTGGGATAGCAATAGCTGCCTAGTATTTGACACACTGCATGCTTTACTGCACAGAAGTGATTAATCGCCTGGGGCTGCTTGGGGGAATTTTTTAAAGCACTTTAAGATGACAACCTCCCTAAAAGCTGATTTTTCTCTAAAATCTGTGGAGCAGTGGAAAAGAAGACACTACACACACTTTCAGCTATATAACATCAACCTTTACTATTTTATGTACTTTTTTTGTTACAATAAAAGTGTTTTTCCTCTTCAAGGGCATGGATTGAGTTTTGAAGTAACCATTATTGGATTTTGTTATTTTATAATCCTACTTGTCCGGTTCAAAATAACCAGGATTTTAGTATGTCACCAGTGTAGTAAAATTATTTTGTTCTTCAAGTAACCGAGACTAAAAACTTTAAATCAGTTACATAGAATATAATTTTAGCCATAACCATAAAGTCCTTTCCTGAAAGTGGCAGAGGAAATGATTAATTTTATACTGTAAAATAATGAAAATCAGATCAAGCCTGGAATATGCTCCCCACCATCTACTGTAATCGAATTCATGTTCCATTAAGTCTGTGTTGACAGCTATGCGATTAGTTTATTTTGGCATTTAAGGCGTTCATTACCTCATCCTGCTCACAGAAGTCGACGCTGAGGACTTTGGGATTGCTGGGGGGCCATTTGACCCCGTGGATGGCAGTTCTGGTGGCGACTGCCTCCTCCGTCGTAGCGTACTACGTGGACAGGAGGAGAGGAAAAAGGCTATCAGACTGAAAAATCCTTTGATTAGACTGTTGCAAGAACACAGAGGTGATAGTTTGTGAGGTGAAGTGACTATAATCACACAACTGCTTTTATCAACGTATGAACCAAAACATGTCTTCCTGCAAAAACACACAGTACTTATTATCAAGTTGTTTAATATACAGTATGTATTTCCGATGCTATTCTCCGGGAGAATAGCAGTAAACTAGTTCTATTGGAAGTCCACCTCCCACAATACTCCCCCCACACTGAGCCAGGTCTAAAACCCTTACATCACCAAACACAAATCATTAAAAATAGTTCAGCATTTGATAAAAGGACAATATGCTTCAAATAGGCTAGTTCTGGCAGGTGAATCATGCATGAATAAATTCCCAATACAATGTAAAACAGTTCATTTATTTTTACTCACTGTGACATAGCAGTGACTCTTAATCTTGTCGATCCAGAACCCCTCTTCCACCACGGTGCCTGTCCGGTTCAGCAGCTCTTTCAGCTGGCCCAGAGTGAAGGGTCGTACCTTTGGGATAGGAAAAGACAACCAGTCAGTTTATTTTGAGACAGATTTTCATTTGTGCTTATTATATAGACTGATGCTACAGTAAATCAAACAGAGACACGTCCTAAATTGATCACAGTTCAGCGATAAGCCCTTTTAATTTAGGTAACAACATGGTCTTTCCTCTGGAGCCACCCTCGGGTCAGACTTCACCTGTTTTCGCTAAAGATAAAATAGCAAAGTTGTTTCTATATTTTACATCCATCCAATCTGCCAATCCGTTTTGGTTCCTGTTAAACACAGTGGTGATGAGCATCACAGTCTCACACCATAGCTTTAGTCTCTCAGCCTTGTTTGTTTGCATTCTGTATCACCGTAGTATCAGACATCCTGTTTCTCAGAGATTAGTGAGGCTGGGTGGCATTAGAAATCTTGTAGTCTTTGATTCATGTGTATCTTTAAGTCTTGCTTCTATGGCCCAAGTTTAAAAAAAAAAACAAAACAAAAAAATCTGCAAATGCTAGTCATTAAATGTGTAATGTCTTGTCTTGTCATAGTCTGTTTAGTCATGCACGTTGCCCCCAACTTAAGGTGATGCTTGACTACAGCCGTAATACCTGGGTAAGTGTTCCTGACTCTAATTATGGGTATGATGGTGATGTGGTTTCCACTGGCATGAACACAGTATGCCTCTTTCATGAAAAACGTGTATAGTGTATTTGGAAATGCAGATTTTTCTGTACGACCATTTTTCCCTGCGTAATTTTAGTTCGTGGGGAAAGTTCAAGGCTCCAACGCGGCCAAAAAACAAAAATATAACAGGATCTTTTTTTGTGAAATAATTTTGAGTTGCCAGAATGGTTCAAACACAACACACATTTCACAGACTTGGAAAAAGAACAACATTTTTTCACTCGGCTCTCTCTGAGTCTTTTACTGTAATGTACTGAGTCAAACAAACCCACCAGGTTGGTCACATGGATGATATTTGAGACTTTGCCACGCGGTGGCGATGGCTGCCTAGTTGTGCGGACGGGGTCGTCTATGGTGACGGACACGCCAGACTTCTGCTGACTGATGGAGCGACGCACCAGACTGTCGCTGGGGGTAACTGAGGGAAGGATGAGGAAGAGGTGAGTAGAGTGAGTGGGACAGGTAAAAAACAGGAATGTGTGTAATCAAGAAGAGAGGGGAAGGTGAAATACTCCCTGAGGGATGAGGTGGGACAGAAGCAGCAAAGAGACTGGAACCCAACAATCTACAGCAATTAAAAACCCACAAACTTTTCAGTGAGGTAGTTTACCTTTCTTTGCCTCTCCGTCAAGCTTGACAGATGTCTGTGTTTCCAAGGCTTCCTCAGAGAGACTGTCCTTCCTTTTGTCTCTGGAAGTCCTGCGTTGTTTTTCTCTCTCTGTTTTCTCCACCTCTTCCTCTTCATTTGTCTGGCCATTTTCCTGACTGTCACCTGGGACAACCTGGGGAGGAAAAACAGCATGTTAAAAGATCGGATGTTCTTCAAATTACACATAAGTCAAAATGGATATGTAATGGTAGATGTCAAAACGGGGACCTCAGCTTTAGTACTTCTGTTAGCGTTGGTATGAAAAACAACGTTCTCGTTGTCTTCACTGGAATTAAAAAGGTTTTCAGCCTTTCCTTACCTGTGTGACGGTGCGTCGGATCTTGAGTCCTTTGTCCTGGTCACCACGGCTGGTGTCCAGGTTCTCCTCGTCTCCAGATAGTTGCAGCTCCTCTGGGTGAAGCTCTACCACTGCCTCCGGGTTTACTTTGATGTCTGGGATCAAAGACTGAAGGACAGAGACACAGACAACAAAAAGATTGGAGGAAGAGAAAAGTTGAGGAAACTGATCACAGTTCACCATTGAGTCTCAAGACATCAATACAAGTCTGGGTGGAACTTATAGGGATTTCAGGATGCTATCACAAAAATCATAAAGCTAACAAAAATGTTTTAATAATTCTCAAAGGTTCTCTAATTGGTTGAAAAAAAAAAAAAATCTATTTTACAGAGCCAACAAACAGTTCATGTTAAGATTGTTTTGCAGGATGGAAATTCTGAGTTTTTTTGAGGAACTGAGTCCTTGTCATTTCACAAAGTTTGATCTGATATGTGATATGGAAGTGATGAGTTAAATATTGGCCTACAGCACAAAATATCAGCTCTGATCAAAAAATACTGCCACAGATAAAATAAATTGAGACATCAAATATATTTTTCACATTTTCCCCAAATCTGATGTGCTGTGTCAGTACCTTCAGTGAGTCGGTGGTGATGCTGATCGATGGTTTCTTAGCAGTGACTGCTGTGCTGGAGCCCCACCGCCTCTTCCTCCCTGCTGCAGTTCCCATCTCAGGTTCTCCTGCTCCTCCATCTGTGGTGGTCTTACCGCCTGCAGAGGAGTCAAAAAGAAAAAGGTAGTTTATCACTGAGAGGAGAGAAAATACACTCCAAGATGGAGGGTTTACTCTTTGCTGAACAAAACTTCAGTGACAAGTCACTGGAAGCACATAGCCTACAAGCAGAAATAACTTTAAATAGTCGACCACAGACTCAGAAATAACTTTATATTTAAATTAATATTAAATATAATTTAAGTTTACATTAAGAGACATTAAATCATTTCAGCGATATTTTAACAAACCTGTCTGCTGTGCTTTTCATTGATAACTATTCTAATCTAATTGTCAATTTTCTGTGCACAATTCTTTGTGTTGAATACTTTTGCCACACAGAGCTTATGGAGATTACAAAATGCAGTGAGAAATACTAGGAACCATGCAGCAGATAAATAGTGTACTTGTATAAAGGGCAATGGGCCTGAGGCCACAAGCATTAACAGGGTCCTTGCAGCAGCATATTGAAATAGTAGGAAATACTGTACCTTGGTGATCATCAATTTGTTACTGACCGAACAGCACATTATTTACAGTGAAGTGTTTGTTTAAATATCACTTTGGAATCAAGTGTTTCTACAACACTATGCTACAAGAGCACTTGGATGTGAAAGGATAACACTGGCGTAATTTAGTTTTTTTCTATCAGCTTTAACAACCATGAAAAGTGTTAATTTATGTATCTGCCACCGTCAGACGAGCCTACTGTCTAATTTACTGCTGTTACTGCTACTCTGAGAGTCCAATTAATAATTTTAATAATATATCAAAACTGGCAGAAATAAACAAGTGTCATAAAGTATGTCATGCATTACAGCAAACAACACGTAATGTATTTCTCCCTAAGAAGACTTTACTGCACAAAATTTACTTTTGTTGATTTGGCTTATGCACTGAACAAATTGTGTAAAAAATGTCACTCGGAAAAAAAAAATAAAATAAAGAATCACCCCCCCGTGGATCTTTCCTACAATGTGATCACTTTCAAAATTGGGATTTTTCCATCAAATTTGAAATTTTTATATTTGAGCTTGTGACAGACAGACATCTTTCAAAAATTAATACTTATAAACTCTGTTATTCAAATTATTTTTCAATAAATTAAGAAATAAAGCAACTTTACTTTTGGTAGTCATGCAGAATTACAGCACTGTGGCTCTAAACTGAATGCCTACATAATCAGCATGACAGTGAGATGTTCTCATGTTCCCAATGCTTGAATCATAAACACTAACTTACAGCTGAAAAATGTATTCCGCACAAGGTTTAAAATACTAACGGCGGGGTATTTTTCATTTTCGTTTCTTTCCCAAGTCCTCATGTAGGATGAGAGATCCAGGAGTCGGGAAAACATGTAAGTGGTATACTCACTGGTCAAGGATATCTTGCGAGCAGCAAAAGCCTTAGGAGTCGTGCTCTGGAAGGAGAGAGAGACAGAAAGAGAACATACAGAAACCCCAGGGGTGCGGGGCAAGATGAGAACCAAGAGTCCAGACCCAAACAGGCATCAACAGAGAGGAGGTGAGACAGGAAAAGTGGAGGACGGGGTGCGGGGGGTTAAAGTAACATAGGTCTGGAGGCTCCAGTTGTACCACATTAATAAGAGGGTTCTTTGGTCGATACAGAGAGACTACAGACACATTTCCGCTTTCCACCTCTGCTCAAAGACACGGGGTTAAATCATTACTCTGCTCTTCGTCTGTGTGTAAGGTAGGCTCTAAGGACAAAGTGAGTACATGATGTGCATTAGGACATGAGTAGGCCTGTGTTAAACTCAAACTGGATCATATCTTAATATGGTATGATATTACAAGATGGTGTCTAGGAATATTTTGAGAATAGAAGGGAAAAGAAGACTATTAGAGTGTCTGTCAGTGTTTTTCAGTTGATTCTGTCACTTTCCGAGATTGACTGGATTTATTTTCTCTAGAGGAGGTGGGGTGATCTCAATATTACCGTGCTGGTTACTGATTTTAACCCCTTTCTGGAGTGCATATATCTGATTTTTTTTTTGCCCCTAAAACCAGCAAGTATTATAGCCCCAATTACTTCATGCTTTTTGACAATCTTACTGGTCCTTCTGTAATCTAACTCTATCCAGAGATGCATTTTAAGAGGTTTCTCTTGACTTTTAATTTTTTAAATATTTATAAAAATAAAAAAAAAGCCTAATCAACATTCAGAGCGAAACACCAAATTAGGGCTAATAATTACCTTTAAATAATGCATATATATTAAAAATCATACTAAGCCCACCAGTGATAAATATTATGTACATTTCAGAACCAACTATGCTAATGAGTATGCTGATGAGTTCTGTGAAGCAGAGGTGGAGAACTGTGTCTTGAAGACTCATAGACCTGTCAAGCAGGACTATTGAGATACTGCAGTTGAAATTCACCTTGAAGATTTACCGCATTTAACAACAGACAACTGTAGATCCACAGTGTGTTCAAATGCATGATGAGCATTCTCAGCTTGGTGTGAAAATATCAAATTAAAACTGCAGTACACACGACAATTCAAAAATTTGTACTAAATTACAAAGAAAAAAGTAATTTACTCCTCTTATTTACAAAAAAGATCAGGAAGAAAGAAAAAAAAAACTAAAAAACAAAAAAGATTTAATCATTTAAATGTTTAGACATTTTAAATAGAGGAATAATGACAAGTCACTTCCTGGTACCATTTGACACCTGATTCCTTACTGGCTCGACTATGGCCCAACCGCACCACAGTGTGTACTGTATCTAGGCAACAAGGATCCAATCAGAGAAGGCAGAGGAGTGAGGGCGGGGCTCGATATGAGTGTGCAGATAGGCCACCAGGCAGGAACTTATCACTGGATTGGACTTTTTTTCTTGAATGGGGCTGGGGAGAACTTTTCTTGGTCACGTTTCAGTCTTTTGAGAAGCCAGGAGTTTCAAATTGTCTTGTGATGGATTCTGACAAGTGTCAGGGTGATGTCTACTTTGTTAGAATCCATGATCTGTGAGGTACATCTGATGAGTAGAACAAATCCATTGGCTTGAATTTATTGTCTTTAATTATCAAAGGTGTCCATGTTATCCAATATACCAGTCCTGAAAGTCTTTCTGACACTTGGGTGTATCTGAAATGTCAAAACGATAACAGGTTGTCCTGTGTTCTTTTGTTGTCCAAGAGATTTGAGTTCCTCTTTTTAGAAGTTCATGGGTTTTTCGATAGCCACAAAGCTGAGTTTGTTTTGCAAGTTGACAGCACAAGATGAAGGTCTGTCTCATCTCTCTTAATGGGACCAAAGGCGGAAAAACAATCCAGGAGCATGTGGCTTTGTTAAATTACAATCCATGGAAGTAGTCAAGAGGAGAGGGTTTATGGCATCGCTGGCATGAATGCCTCACGCTCACATGAAGTCATTTGAGAAGCAAGGGCCAGGTTGTGGGTGTAGTGGAGAGATGGATTTATAAATAAATAACAGCAGCAACTGCAGTTGTCCATCTGCCAACTCCTCAGCACCGGCAGAATATCTTGATTTCATGGTGAAAAATCCACTGAGTCACTCACTGACAGTATGGCTGCAGAGGAAGGAGAGGCAAGGATTTGTTGACATATCCAGCTCTCTTGGCCCAGGTGTGGATAATCAGTGTCACCGTGCACCCACAAAAAGCCACATTGCATAATTCGTGTCAGATTACTTGTGCCTGGTATTATGTCCTTTGAAAGTCTCTGCTACAGTTCCCTTATGATGATCACATCATGCATGTGTGAGTGAATTTACATGCACAGTCAAAAGTGGAGGATTTTACTTGCACAGCTGAATAATTAAAGTCCCTTTTAAGGTCCGGTTAGCTTGTCAGGGCAGAGAATGACTGTTAACCCTACAAGCTCAACCAATAACAGTGTTCCAGATGTTTGAGAATGTGTCAAGGTCCATAATGTCATATCACATCCACAGACACATTTGTTATCCACATAACAAGTTTTCCATAAAAAGTCCCACAAACATCTCCTCCAAGCAGATTATTTTTAGTTGCTCCACTGGAGTGTGATCATATGAATGATCTGGTTACTGTATGGGTTATTACAGCAGTTCTCAATCCAAAGTCATTACTCCACCGCACAAGCAGAGGGCAGTGTGGGATTGGAGGTAGAGGTTCAAATGAAACTGGAGAGCTGTAGAGTTTGCATCGGGCTTTTGGAGGACAGACGAATCGATGTTGGAAGACAACACTTGAAGACTGTGCGTATCTTCAAAATGGCAGATGGGAGAGGGGGGAGGCAATACAGAGCATTAAACACACTCCCCTACCCTCACCCCATCATTCATCACCACCACACAGTGCAGTACAGTCCAGTCCAGTTCAGATCAGCGAGCAGGCTTCCAACCCCTGAGGCTGGGTTACCATAACAACTGTGTGCTGCTGCAGTTACCATGGCTGCCACTGCTGTCGGTGGTGTTGTGATGCACGATCCAGTTCCTGCTGGCTCAGCGCATCACTGGAGGGCTATAAGGGAGGCCTCTCGGGCTCAGGTTTAACTCAGTGCCATGTGGTTGCAGACTCTGGGCCTAATTCAGGTACCAGCGACGCGCTTGGGCATAGCGGGACAGGAGTTGTAGGAGGAGTAGGAGGAGGAGTGGAGGAGGTGTTGGTGTTGGTGTTGGTGGTGGTAGTAGTAGTACGCAGCAGGTACCATTAGGGGCAATGGAAGAGGCATGGGCACCTTCATAACAAAGCAATCAATGGGGTTTTAAACAGCAATCACACCATAAATATATATAGTGAGAGAGAAGTGTTCATGATGGGATACAAAGGCGAAAGATGGAAAGTAAGGGGACAAAGAGGGGAAGAGAGACAGTGAATAAAAGTAAGAGAGGCAGTGTGAAAGGAGGCAGCAAGATAGCAGGGAGAATGAAAACAGGGTGAAAGAAACAGAAGAAACAAGCCCTGATGCATCTCTACACACACTGTCAGGGTCCATTACTCATACAAACCCAAGGGGGAAATGAAAATCTCTCTCTCACTCACACTCTCTCACACTCTCTCTCACACACTCTCACACACACACACACACACACACACACACACACACACACACACACACACACACACACACACACACACACACACACACACACAGAGAGAAAGTAAAAAAGACACATGCTGATAATAACTTCAATAGCATAGAAGTTGACCAGTAAACGTAATTAAGGTACTCTAGATAAGAACGTGCAATGTAATGTATGCTTGTGAGCCCCTTATGCTTCTCTTCACCTGGTTTCAACAGCAGGAGTTGTGAAGGCTTTATCTGACAAAAGCTTCATACTGAGATCTAACAAAATGATCGATGGTGTAACTAGGTTGTTTTTTTTCCATTTAAAGAACGGAAACTGTATCTGATAGCATAAAGTGAAATACTCTGGTGTTATACAATGACTCTTAAGACCGTGACACACCATGCGCAAGAACTTGCGCTTACAAAGGCACACTGGGCAATTGCTTTTAAAAAATTTCACTTCAGTACAGTGCAAAGATGATAGCTGACGGATGGTGACTGACGTGCATGCCTGCATGAGGGGAAAAAAACTAGTCACTAGTCTGTTTTCTTATTCCAAACACAGTGAAAAGACAAACACACACACAATTGATCTGCTGTCAGAGGGAGCTGAGTAGTTCCAATACTGCCAGATACACCATGACAAGTAAGAGCCATAGTCGACCACAGACAATAAACTGTAATCGATAACTGACTTGGTGTGTCAGGGCCCTGAGGTTTAATGTTTTCACTTCCTCTCACTACCTCCATAACATACATACAAGAACAGTGATATGAGGAGCATGCACTCTTTGCAGCATGGTTGTCTAATTTAACACATTGTTAACATCCCTACTCGCATTCTAGCAGTATTCAGCACTAAACACCCCTCTACAAGGCCCAGCCAGACAATGGACGTGTGTGAGAGATCATCTATGTGAATGAGCTAGTTATGAAGTATTAGTTGTATTAAACACAGATGAAAGGATTAGTTCATTCCTATTTACTTCAGAACCCAACTCCAACTCAACCGCTGTTTGTTCACCAATGATCAATTGTACAAACATCTAATTGAGTAATCTGTTGAGCATTTAAGAGGTTAAAAGGATGTAGAAACTGGACACAGAGTCAGAATTGAATGGATAAAATCCAAACAGGTGCCAACGGCATTAATGGCTGATAAAACATTGGAGTTGTGTTGGTTTTGAGTGACCCTCTAAACTTCAGCTGCCAACTCCACATGCTGGTATGTGAATGAGGATGTAGGTTAGTGGGAGACAGAGCAAAGACCCCACCCTTTCAGTGACCTTACCTCCTCCAGGCGGTTCTCGCTGTTCTCCGGCTCAGCCCCGGAGGCTGGCTGCTGGGCCATGGAACTCTCCGAGTCTGGTTCCGCCTCTGTCACGGCAGCTGCGCTGGGCTCCGACACCTCTCTACAGGAGAAAGAGACAGTTGGGGTGAGGAGTGAAGCTTGGGGTCACTGCCATTCTGACTTGGAACAGGCGATTCATTGGTAAGAGTGCCTGGTCTTACCAATTCTCACCTGCTGATAAGCTTGTTATTTTTGCCTTCCCCTGTGTTACTTTTTCCAAATTCATCTCCAATGCTGCGTGTTGTGGCAGCTGACATTTCACATTATGAACCACAGGGTAAAATAATCTCCCTTTTACCAGTGAGACAATGATTTCCTTAAACTAAAAACTAAAACCCAATATCGGACACTTGTTGCCATTTGTAGGTGATACATATTTTTGACATTTCAATCCCTCTTATTTTTAAATGGGACTGATAATGACCAAATTCATAAACTGAGTCACTATGCTGACAAGGCATAGCATGACCGTATGCGTATGATGTCGATACCTGCCAACCTCAGAGTGGGTGTAATTGTTGTGTTGGCAGGAGGATGAACTGCATAAAAGAAATAACAGTATCGGAACTGTTTTCAACCTTTTGTTTGGGTTTTAATTTATACACAACAAAATCTAAAACTTGTTTATCCTACACTTCAATGTTATTTGGTATTGCATAACCTTATGTTAATGAAAATAAAGTGATTATCTTCAGTTATGGATGCTGGATCAATGAAAATACACTAAGCATGAGTCAAAATCAGACAAACTGGTCTGGCTGGGCAAGTGAAAAAAATTCTTCATGTTGATCCTGACAGATGAATTTGCACGTTTCACTACTTCAAATATTGAAGACAGAGCTGGAACAATTAGTCCATTACTTGACCAACAGGAATGTAAATGTGAAATGAATTCATTTTTCAAGCAAACATTACCAAATTATAGCTTCTCAAATCTGAGGATTTGCTGCTTCTTTGTCTTATGTGACAATAAAAGGATTATCTTCAAAAAAACAAGCAATTTAATGACATCACCTGGAGCTTTAGGACATGTAATCAGCATTTTTCACTATTATCTGAAGCTTTATAGATCAAACAATTAGTTGATTATTCAAAAAAAAAAAAAAAAAAAATCAGCAGGTTATTGAGAAAAGATAATAACCATTAGTTGCAGCTCTAATGGAAGACAATCCAGACAAACGTGCAAGACTGCGTTCAAGCTCAGCTCTTGAGACTGGACAATTTGAGGGTTGACGTTTGAGGTGACAAAACGATGTGTAGGACAAGACAGAGGAAAACACTGGAAGAGTCAGAGGAAGGGTGCTGGAGGCCAGTGATCTGGGTCACTCCTGCTATAAATAACTCACCAGCTAACTGACACCCAGGGTCACAAACACACCTCAAACTAACTCATCGTCCAGGACACACGGAGATGACTCGATGTGTGTGGTCTTCATCTGACCCATGCTGGGTTATTATAGAAAAAACTCTAACTGAGCCAATGAAAGCCATGCTATGCGGTCACTATGAGTCAGACCTTACACAGCCAAACCTTCTTCATGTTTTATTTTACCACTGTTATCTACAACAGAGCAAAACCAAGCAGATGTCATTATTATAATTTTAGCTATTCCCTTCATTTCCCCTGCCAGCACTATCAAAAGCCTCCTCCGCTGCCTCCATGTGACGACATAGGCACAGCGGCAGCACCCTGTAGGTGGGAGGATCACATCCTCTAGCATCCTCCTCTCCCTCATAGTGCATATTCCCCTCTACTGTTTGATTGGTTACATGGCTCTTTGCATTGCATCCAACAGTAAATTGAAGTAAATAATACATTTAAATACACTTCATTGCTGAAAAGTATCAAACAAAGAATTGTTTAGTAGTGATATTGAATTCCAGTGCCAAAAGTAAATTGCTGCAACATGTTTTGTCTCTAGTTGTAATTTTTTTCATCAGTTATTGTAAAAGCAACCAATTCAGTAGAACACGTAATGACCTGTAAATAACAGATGTTCTGTTTAACACCCAGACAATGCACCGACTAGGACTGCAGTTAACAATTATTTTCACTATCAATTAATCTACCTATTATTTTCTCAATTAATCACTTAATCGTTCAGTTTATGAAACATTACAAAACAGCGAAAAGTGCCCATTACAATTTCATTAAGCCCAAGGTAACATCCTCAAATGTCTTTTTTTGTCTGTTCATTAGTACAAAACCCAAAACTATTCACTTTATATTTTAAAATGAGGTAAAGCAGCAAATTCTTACATTTGAGAATCTGGAGCAAGGTGTTGAGATTTGACTTTAGTGATTAATCCATTACCAAAATTGTTGCAAATTAATTTTCTGTTGGTTTACTTTTAGTTGCAGCTCTAGCACTGACCTCCAAGATAAATGTGGTAGGTGGCCCTGGGAAAGTCATTTCTGGTTTAAACATCATTAACCAAAAGATATCAAAGTCACTTCTTCAACCCGGTGATGTACTGTTGTTTTGGACTTAGACAATAAAAGTTCCATCCACCTCCTTTTCAGACTTAGAGAAATTGTAAAATTATTTCTAGCTTGCAAACTATTAGGCACACTGCCAACTCAGACAGCCAAAGCTCAGCTTTTCTCTTTCTCAATATGTAAAACTGCCACTGGCAAACTTTCTTTAAGACGAGGGCCTGTAATGTTAGTCTCTGAACTACTGAAATCTACCCGGAGTGTTAGGAGAGCCCTTTCAACCTCCTTCTCTAGAGATTAGTCACTGGCAGAAGTGTACGCAGGAGGACAGCGTTTTCCCCTCCTCCACGCAACACCAATTCTCCTCGTTTGCCCTAGGTGTGGATGTGCATGTGGCTCTTTGGCAAGGCCAGAGGCACACCTGCGCAGGCTATAAAGGGAGACAGATGTCGACTAGAAATACAACCCCTTAGGATCAGGAGGAGGAGGAAAGGCCATGCCAAGGTGATGTAATGATCACTGAAAAAAACAAAAAACAAAACAATGAGTGATTTACTGTATGTCTGCGTGATGCTTGGCTTTATCTTCTCAAATAACAGCCTTGAAGCCCCTTCTTCTACATTTCAAACAGCTTTGTATTCATATGAATAGGCTAGAATGAGGAAGCAAGTTTAAGTGCAATTTCAACCTGAGGAATAATATCAATATCTGTAAAATTTACCATAGAATAAATGCATTACTTAGCTGAGGCACTATTCTCGTTCATCGTAGCTGAACAGAATTACTTAAAATGCAACCTAATCAACAAACCAGACTCATAAAAAGGGAGACCACACTGTCACTTATCAAATCAGACATGTACTCAGCTCCCCGGGAACAAGAGTGTGAGTTCTGATGCCAGCTGGGAGAATTATATCACACCATAAGGGCCCATTCACACTGACTGTACGGCTAACAGATGTCTGCTTTAATGATCTCCCTTGACAACAGTGCGATCACTAACAGCTACAGCCACACAAATCCAAAAATACAAATATAGTCCTCCGTGGCTCAGACAAGATGCAGTACAGTATGACCATGAATGAACAACAAAGTGGCGATGTTCGCATTTCGAAATAAGAAAAGGTATATTCTGAAATAAGGGAAAAAAAACCCTTATCTTTTCGCTGTCCGGTATGACAGGCAATGTTGAGGTCATGAGAAAGGAGGGGAATTACTGTGCACATGCTACTCCCCGTCACACTATGAAATCTGAGCTATTATTTATTCATCAATACGTTCCTTCATTGAAAAGCTATTTCAGGCACTGATCAAAGAAAGGAGACCCCCCCCCCAAAAAAAAAAAAAAACCTTCCCTGCTCCTTCACCCAACAAAAGACTCTCACGACGTCCCCACCCCCGGTCCTCCTCACATGGGCGAACATGTAACACGCTCATAACCAGGCCAATGTGAACTAATGGCATGCAATTTCACAGGCAGCAAGGAGCTGCTAGCTAACCAGCTGCGTAATGTACAGCCAGTCTCACGGTAAGAAACGACAGGCTGAGACCGGCTAAGCTAATGTATCCCCGTTGCTTACTGGTTAAGTGGTGTAAAAGAACAACCAGCAAGATGAAGCCCTGGGTCGCCCTCTGGCTCACTCTTACCCGTTTTTGTTGCCTTCGGACAGCATTATGGCCGGCCTTGAAAGGAAACCCCCGGGGATTAAAAAAAAAAAAAAAACCACACACACACACACAACACTCTGTCGCTTACTCCGGTCAGGCGTGGCTTGAGATCGCGTACGCAAAATAGAAAAAATCCGGTCGCGGTTGTTTCTACTGCCGATTACCCGTACACTGCGTCGGTATCAGGGATGCAATGCATGCATGACGGCCATGTTGGCTAGCGAGACCTGTGTCAAGTCTACCAGAGTTGAAAAAAAAATATCTTCCGGTCAAGGAATTCCAAAATAAAAGCTCTTTTAGACTCTGAAACGTGGCGCATCCCAAAATGTTACCGGGAGGTTATCTGCTACCAGCAACAAAGGCAAATTACGCCAAAAAGACTAAAGGGAAAGGCAACGAAGGAACGCGGAAAAGGGCCTTTTCCTCTCTCATGAGAAAAGCAGTAGCAGTCACGCCGGTTGCGGGGCTGCCGCACTGAACGCCTGACAAGAAATACATCCTGCTATAATTGGGAGTAATAACAGAGAAAGCGCAGGGGTGCGTTTCCAACCGATTGGGGTTTAAAAACATCCTGGAGGCATACAGTCAGCTTAGTGACCAAGGTTTTTAATTGGAACAGACATTTCCTAAGCCCGTCCATGCTGACAAATGATACACAATGGAAAATCATTGCAACCATTTACGTGACAAATCAATTTTGTCCAGGCCGTAGCCAATGACATAAGTCATGAGTTTTCAAAAGCACAAATATATTAAGTAAAAGGACAAAGTTTAACAGAAACTAATATTAGTACAAACCAAGATAAGGGCCAGTTTATTAAACTTCAGTGCAGACACAGTCTCCTTTCTGTTGTAAGAGTAAATATAACATTGATGTGATTAGACCATGACTTTCATCTAATGATAATCACATGACAAAAACCTTGTTCTGTATTAGCTTACATTAGTTGATATGCCACATCAAAATTTGTTGTTAGATTCTTTACTACCATAGTAATCTATTGCATTTAAAATACATGTTGCTTTTGCTGTTTCCTCTGAGGCCCAAAGTTAATATAAGCAAAGCATTCAGGAGAGTACATAGCTAGAACATGTAATCATCAGCAAAAATGTCCCCAAAAATCTTTGGATTTGGTCCACATGTTTTTCTAAATATTTTCATGCAGAGGCGAAGACATACTCCGATACTGAAAAACACACCTGAATGTCACCAATAACATAGCAAGAAGGCTTAAGTGTCATTTTGTGATACCATCACTGTTTAACTTATCAGCTTCGCTGAGAAGGTTAAGCCTGAAATGTGATGTATAATCACCCCCGACACCAAAGTCAGTAAGCTGAGATATCCAGAAAGGTGAATCAGAAATACAGTTTGGCACTATGGAGGGTATCTCTCAGTGACCAGTACCAATGATTTAAGTTCTATATAGGTGATTCCAACTTTTAAAAGCATTAAGACTCATAATGAAATGTTAGTTCCATTTTGTCCAGCAAACCACAGATTTGTTGGTAAAGCCTGTTCAAATTCAAAAGGCTGACATTAATTAAAAACACTAAATTTGAAACACATATTGGTGTTGCAAAGTATTACAGGGAGTAACTAGAGAAATGTATGGATCACATTATTCAACAGCATACACAGTGCACACAGGGAGAAAAAAAAAGGTGATAGAGACAGTAAGAAGGTGGTGCATACAGGATGAAAATTAAGAATGATGGTCTGCTGTGCTGGTGTAACTTTTCAACTCCATCCAGAAATAATATGAAGACTTGCTTATGCTTGTTATTAAGGTTGTCAGAATTTGAATGATGGTTACTGACCTTTTTGAAAGGTATCGTTTCTCCGCCCCTTTACTCAGGTTAGTCTTTTTCTCCTCTTCTGCCTCTTGTCCTTGGTCTACCTTCTGTGAAATTATTCAAAGTAAAAACAATGAAAGGCAAATAGCAATATGCCCGAAGAGATTTAGCTTTAAATGCATGTCAATATAAGCTATGAGAGGCAAGTTTTCTTTAAAAGAAAACACCAGAAGGCTGAAATGATGTGAAGAGAAAGAAAGAGAAAGAAAAAGAAAAACAATTGGGAATATTAACCAATCTTCTGCAATTATTTGGGATCAAAACGACTTCCACATGATAAAACACATGATCAAACACCCGAGTGGATGATCACTAGCATGGCAAAAAAAAACCCCACCAGAAACACATACACTGAAGGACTCTTAAATACTATACCTTACAAACATTTCTCAATGCGCTAGTGAATGACTGACATCTGCAACAGTTGGATCACTGACCTTTAGCTTCCTGGCAGGGCAGGATTTATCCCTGGAGGCGGAGGAAGATTGTGATGAGCGTGAAGAGGAGTCTGATTTGGAGTCAGAATCTGATGAGGAACCTGAATCTTGTGCCTCAATCACAACCACCCTGTCTTTGTTGGCTCTCTGCTGTCTCTTGTCCTGCTCCTCCTTTAGCAATTTCACCTCTCTTCTCTTCTCCTCATCCTGGCGTTTTCTGTCTTTTGCGGTTTCCTCTTCCTGATGTTTTCTCTCTTTTTCTTGCTTCTCTTTCTGACACCGTTTCTCCTTCTTTTCCAGTTGTCTTCTCTCTTCTTTATTCTCCTCTTCCATGCATTTCTTCTTTCTCTCCTGCTCCTGCTGTCGCTCCCTCTCCTTCTCCTCCTTTAACTGCTTCTCTTCCTCCATCTCTCTGTTCTTTTGTTGCCTCTTTCTCTCCAATCTTTGCAGCGGAGATTCACTGGATGACCCAGCGGTGGAGTTTGCTGTATCTCCTGACATTTCCGCAGATGAGATAGGCTCCACTGCACAGAGAGCTCCCTCTGACTCCATCTTATGTACAAGCAGAGAAAGGGGTCCTGGCCTGCACTTCACAGGGGGCTCAGGACTGCTGGAGCGAGAGCTTGAGTCAGAGTTTTGCCTCTGCATGGTGGGAGGTGGGAAGGATGCCACCCTTGGGCCCCGTGCCGGCTCAGAACCTTCTCCCTCCTGGTCATCTGGGTCTGGTGGGCTTTGCTTGGGAGTATCAGGGAGGGGGAACAGGTTGGGGGGTGGAGAGGGAGGAGGCGTGGGATGGCGCAGCTGCATGGGAGTGTGGTGTACCTGTGGTGGTGGTATGTGCTGCGGAGGTTGAAGTTTGCGTTTGGATCTTGCACCTGCCGATGGGACACTGGGGGGTATCTGCTGTGGCTGGGGAGGGACTCTGCTGCCCCTTCGTGCCGTACCAGGACCAGGTCCCCAATCGTCATCATCCTCACTCTCATCATCACCGTCATCTTCGTCACTATCCTCACGTACGTTACCTCCTGCTGATGCCCCAGCAGATCGGCTAAGGTGGAGGACAGGATGAGCTGATCCTGGTTCACTTGGTGCGGTCCCCTCCTTCTCCTGGGCTCGGGGCACAGCAGGGGGCAGCCCCTGGCGGTCAGGCTTACCCAGGACGCGCACTGACAGGGAGGCTACAGCGCGGGGAGGAGACGGGGCTTGTGGCTCCTTATGTCCTATGGCTCGCTGCATCCTAGCTCCTGGAGTCTCAGGGGACTCCTGGCAGTGGGGGGTAGGGCCGGGGCCCATGTCAGGGCTGTATGCCATCTTCCCATGACCCACCACTGAAGCTCCTCCACCTTTCTCCTCTGCTTTGGTGAGTGGAGGCTGGGAGGGTAAGGGGCAATGCTGCTGGGCACAAATAATGACATACATTTTGTGGCATTTCCAAAAATAGAAATTTTATTTTAAAATGTCATGATCGTTCCACCTCAAATAAAACGACTGAAACACAGTTTATACACCAAAACTTTTCAAAAACAAATCGTGTAATGTAAAAAGAAGCAGCTATTTCGCGTGAGAAGTAGTATATTGAGAGACACAGAGGGAAAAAAAGATTTTTCACAGCATTATCAAATAATTGTGTAGCAGCTTAGTGTGTGCTATTTGGTGGGATAAATCCTTAGTTTTGCTCATCTGATTATTCAGTGTGTGGACATTACTAACCTTGTCAGAGACGTAGGAAGAGCTGTCGTTGTCTTCTGAGTGCTCTTCATCCTCCTCTGGCACTGCTGGGCTTTCTGTCAGTGAGGGACACAGGGCAGGGGTGAAGGGTCACCACAAAAGTGAGGATTAAAACTCATGACACACACCCACTGGATCCAAAACAAGGGCAACTTTACAATCCATCAAAAAGAGATAGATCAATTTCTCTTAGGTCTCCTTCAACAGCATCTCAGGTATAGGTTGTTCTTCGATGTCCAACATCATTTGAGCTGGCAGGTTTTTATTTTTATAAAAAACCTTAGTCATTTTTCACTGTGATGTATGTCAGTATGGGTTGGGTAATATGACTACATCTGTGTCATATGGAGTTATTTGTACATGACAAGGGAACAACATTTTTTTTTATTATAAATATTTCTTCTGTAATGTGTGATTCTTCCAAAAACATAATAATCCAATATGGGAGCTAGTTGTAATCTATTTATGAGCTCATTCATTTATACATACATTGTTCATGTATCAGAGACTGTTTACTGTCTGATTTGTGACTGTGTGTGCCATGTTATACCATCGGCCTCTTCCTCTTGCTGCGCCTCTCTCTCAAGTCTCTGGCGAAGGAGTTCCTGCTGCTTGGCCAGGTACTGTTTTATGAAGCTGTTCTGGCACATCTCCTCCCCTATCTATGACATAGAAAAGTACAAAAAACAACACTCAGAAGTGACATCACATATGCTGTCAAAGAACTGACAAACTAACCCGTGTTTAAACAGCTGTTTCTACCTGAGAGTTGGGCTGCAGCCCACTGTGTGAGGAGGATGACTTCTGTAGGTTTTCCAACATCAGAGCCTGCCGGGAATGAGTAAGGGAAGTTATTTAAAATGAAAAATTATACTACATAACGTCTACTAAAGATACGGAAACAAATGCAAACAAGATACTATAACTTTTCTTTACAGGCTACTTCAGTATCTCGTGCCCATTCTTATGCCTTTTTATTACAGACAGTAGAAAGATGACAGGAAACAAGGGAGCGAGCTGCAACAAAGTTCCCCTGCTGGACTCACGCTGGGGACTTTGATGTTCTGGTCAACATCTTAATGCCTAAGACACAGTTACTGCATAAATTTTGAGGTGGATGGAGCATCCCTCCAACAATAAATGCAAATTCAAAATTTTTACATAACATTTTAGCTCAAACACAAAATATATTTCACTAAATTGATACTAAACATGCCTGTAAAACCAGGCAAGATAATGGTCATCTTCTCAACCAGTGTTTCTACAACTTTTGGGAATACAAACAATATGTTTGTAATGCCAACCATCTTTGCATTGTTTTTTTTTTTGTTGTTTTTTTTTTTACAAAAATCCTAGCACATATTTTACAACAGCACTGAAGAAAAAAAATTATGAAATACTTCATATAAAAAAATAAATGAACGTTGACAATTTTCATACACATACATTTTGTAGATAATTCCCATGAAACAGACTCATTCTGTGTAAATGATCAGATATTTTGCTATTAATCAGATTGAAAGGGTAATCTACACTCAAATTTAAATTACTTAGTAAAAATCCTGACTAAAACTTTGCACAATTTTTATCAAATATTATTATAACTCTTTATGTAGAGTAATAGCAAATAGCATGTGGGTCCTCTGTGTAATGAGCCACCTTTGTGCCCTAATTTCCACACTATTGAAAGCTTGGTTCAGTTGTACCCTGGCCCAACCTAGTGATTAAGATGTATACCCTGTAATTACAAAATCCCTGGTTCAAATCTAGCCCTCAACCTTTATTGCATGCTGGTCCCCTCACTCTCCCCATGTTTACGGTTTTCACAATCCACTAACAATAATTTCAGTACATTTTTGACTCAAAACTACATTTGACTACTTTTAGGCCAATAAATAAAAAACAATAAAAAACAATGAGTCATTATTTCCCCAGCAGAACTTTAGTTATGGCAGCGTGGAGAGGTCTTTGAAGCAGCACTTACACCTCAATTTTGGGAAATAAAATGTAATACTTGAGTAAATAAAACGTTTATAGATGAAAACAAAAACAAGAAAAAGTCTTTATTTCAAGTGTCTGGTAACATTTTTTTGTTGCAGGGGGACTTAAGACCCATGACCTCAGTATTTCTAAAATCCTCGCTACAGCACTGAAACCTTTGGTTGTTTATGGGCTGAAGGTCTTGTGCAAAACAACAGTCTTGACTTTAAAAAAAAAGAAAAAAAAAAATTGTTTTACTTAAAACAAAATTGCGTAAGTTACTCGTTGGTGAAGCTCGGAAAATGGTGTTTACATCGCAAGGCGCGCCCCCGTAAATCCAATACACACACACACACGCGCGAGCACACGCGCACACACAAAGCGCGGGCACGGTCATGTACTGTACACTATGTGCGGCTGCCCGCTTGCTTACACACAGCTTAGGCCTCGACTTGACAGGTGCACAGTTCAACTGTGAGCAACACGATGCAGTACGAGTAGTTACCAATTACGCAGGAACTCGGTTGGTAGGCAGTTTCTTACAAATAACCTAAAACAAAACCTGTTGTTTATGTGTAACGACGCGTCCAAGGCGATTTACGTATTCCCGCTTCCGAGCACACACACCGTTACGGCCTCTAATGTTAACCCCCCCCCTCCCACCACCACCACCACCACCATCTCTCTCTCCTCCTGCTGAACTTAGCCAGACTCGACACAGGCGCCCGTAACATGGGAGAAAACTTACCCCTTTCAGTCGCTTAATGAGTGTGTTTTTCTGCCCGCTTTTTGGGAGGTTTCTTTGCTCCAGAGCGGCTTTCAAATCCGCAACTCGGAGCGATTGTAGAGGTTTTCCATCAAGCGTAATATCGTCGTCCGCCATTTTGCTCCCTCGGCTTGTCTAAACTCCAACAAGCGTCGCTACGGCTGGCTTTCGGCGTCACAGCTCGGCAGTTTCCGGATAAGATCGGTTTGTCCGAGTCACGTAACAGCACCCTCGACACACTTATTTGTCAAACTTGATTCAAAGTTCGAGACGACTCTATCCACCTAGAATGACTTTATTATAAGTTTTACTAGTCTCTGGATAAGTGCGGTCTCCGGAGTATAAAATTCACCATTGTTTCCGGCACGGCGAATAGAAATGTCATGCAGACAATATATATATATATATATATTTTTTTTTTTTTTTTTTTTTTTGACTGACACGTACTGCAATCAATAATCCGAACACGTTTGTTTAATTGCAAAAGTTGTATTTGTGCATTCTGAACAGGAATACAAGACAGACATCAAATATAGTGTAAAGAGGTTTAAGTCTGTATTACTGTAGGAGAAAAGTCAAAAGATTCACCTCTATACCTCAGCGAACACGGATGACAGACTCAAATGAGTTCACATAGTGTAAAAAACTTTCGTGTACAAAACAAAATACAGCCATATCTTTAAACTGTAACTTAAAGTTTTTCCAAAAAAAAAAAAACAAACAAAAACAAAACACCATTCTTTGTTCCTTGTAAATCACCTAGTAAAATCACCCTGGTGAAGGATGTGTATATATAAAATTTAAGCAAGTTAAAGCCATGCAAAGTGGAAAGCAAATTTTAAAAAAATTACTATAATAAATATATAGCTAAAGGTTACTTGCCGATTATGCTGTCTTCATACGTACAGTATAGCTTTGGCAGGGAGGTATTCATTAAATAATACTTCAAACCTCCACAAGGTGGCGCTGCAGAAGAGAAAATGGAACAGCAGGAAGAAAAAGTACTCCTCAAAGAGTGATTTAAACTGAGCCCCACAAGTGAAAAAATGATTATACAATGCACTCATGATACCGAATCGGATCAGAAAAATAAAACTTGAATGTTACGATACAGACAACAGATCCAAAAACCTTCACAATCTAACTTTGAACAGTGAAACTGGCCATGTGTTTCCACAGTTATGATTTGTAGTGTAAGTGTGATGAGCATCGTGTTTTGTTCAACTTCCAGTCTACTATAGGTTCCCCCACAGCTTCACGATGAGCTGACAATTACGCCTGATGACTGGTATCAATGAAAAAGGGCAGTCAGACAATAATATAATCATCTTAGATGGAAGACAGGTATGAGTTTTGAAATTCTCCCGTTTCAAATCAAAAAAATGGGCTGTGCTTCATGTCACAGTTTGTACTAGGGCTGGGCCACATGGTTTAGTTCAATATCCTCATAGTAATTAGAATATTTTTTAAATATTGATATATATCTTATGAAAAATGTAAAATCATGTGAAATAATCAAATTGATGTTCAGTACAGTTAAGTGTGTTCCACTGCTATGCTTTCCATTAATAATGAATTATGTATATAATAACCAGCCTTAGCTTCTACTGTACTCCGTCACAGCAAGATTGCTGACTTGAAAACATTAAAGCAGATATGAGTAAGCACTGTTGGCAAGCATTTTATGGGAAATGGAGATAAAAAGCAAAGAAAGTTAACTAAACATAAGCATGCAGTTCATAACAGGACATGTGGAAACAGGTATCCTTGGTCAACAGGTTTCTTATCCACTGCCACGCTATCACAGGACTGCGGGAAAGAACAGGATAAGGCAGTTTCTTACCCAACTATCCGTGTTCACTCTCAGTCGCTGCATCCATTGTTAGATATTATCTCGCTCTGTCTGAGAGTACTTTTCTTCATGAGATGTGTAAGACTGCATAAATGTAAACTCAACATGTATTGGGAGATGATTCTTGTAAACCTCAGTGAGTGGATAACAAGGTGTACCGCAGCTTATCTTTTCTCTGTAGTGGAAATGGGCACTGCACAAACACAACGCACACTTGCACATATTATGGATGGAAGTCGGGCACATTTCCCACTCCACACCCATTTCCATTTCTCCCATATTAAGCCCAAAACACTTGTCGTACGGTTTCAGCAGTTTCAGAATGATAATCACAAAAGGCCTTTCAGGTATCACAGTAAAAAGTAGGCCAGCACCAGGATGTAAGGCCTCCTTCTGCGCTATTTTTGGAATGGGGGGATGGCTGAATAAATAGAGGAAGGAAGGAAAAATGGCTATCATGTGAGGGAAAGAAAATACGGCAAACATAATAAAGCAAAGCTCCCAAGATAAGCAGTCCGCACGGACACTCAAAGCCACAGAGGGGCTTCAACTATTCAATAAGTTAACACTCAAAAAGACAAGTGTGCCTGGCATCAAAGCACAGAGGTCAGTATATAAACAAAGGAAAACCAACACACAATCGGAGGACAGAACCAGCACAGTCAAAACCCAGCTTAGTAACCGCTGCAGCGAGGCTAAACACTTGTTTCAGGATTCAACTTCGCCTGCTTCAATCGCATTCAAATTAAAGGTAATGAAAGAGTCTACGATCAAATAAGGCATTTCAAAGATAGAAAATATATGTGTAGTGTAAACAAAGTTTTTACGCAAGTTATATGAAATATCATGAAGATATTTCCGCCAGACGCTGGAGCAGAGTGGAGAAGCCAGCCGCTTGCTGGGAGAGCTCAGCGACACGGTCCACCATCTCCTGGGTGGCAGATACTGAGGGGTAGTTTTGTGCAGCGCCCTTCGTTGCCACCACAACCGCCTTCAAGGCCTGGCAGAGTCGCCCCCCTGAGGTTGTGATCTGAAGTAGGGAAAAGAAATAAGAACCCAATTATTACACACATCTGATAAATTTCACTGTTTTAACTTTCCTCCAATGAATTAGCAGCCTGTTATTTCACATTAAGACAAAAGTTTGTCTGCCTCAGGAAGACCTTGCTTTGTGCATTTATTTCCCCATCAACTTACAGTCTGTATCTCATGATTCCATACTAATAACGTCATGAAAACAAAGTGTGCGTAGAGTTTTCTCTAGATACCTTGGCCCTGAGGTCGGCAGAGGTGAGAAGCCGGGAGAGCGTGTCCCCAATAAACACCAGTTTGTGTGCCGTCACAATGAGACTCTTTCCTCTGGCGACGAAGATGCGGGGAGGCTGGTTCCCCTGCACGCTGCTGAACAGCACATCGATGGCGTCCGCCAGGCAGGAGAGGTGGGCGAGGCTCTGAGAGGAGTAAAAGGACAGCAGCTCCGAGTCCTCCAGGGAGAGGGACACCGGCAGAGGAGGGGATGGGGTCAACTGCACAAGAAAATATGAAATCGGTGTTTGTAAGGGAAACGTCGCACAACAGTGTCAAATAAGCCACTAACACTAATTTATTAAATTTAGGAAACTAAGTGGTCTTGTGACAAAAGTTTTACACTTTGAATCCCTGGAACAGCTGGAAAAATCTCATCAGGGAAAATGAATGAAACATTGTCAGATAAATACACAAAAACCACGGATGCAATTCATGTTTTCAGCCATTTAATTACATTACATTCAAACTATTCTTTAGTAGGCCCATTAATAGATTTTTTGGTCAACGGAAAATTAATCTGCAACTATTTTGATACTTTAAAAAATTGTTTTAGTGTTTTCAAAAAAAAAAAAGCCAAACACTTTCTGCTTTCAGCTTCTCCAGTCAGAGGATTTGATGCTTTTCTTTGTCACACATGATAGTCAACTTAATATGTTTAGGTTTTGGACTGTTGGTTGAACAAAACGAGACACGTGAGGACATCACCTTTGGCTATGGGAAATTAAGGCAATCATTTTTCACTTGTGTGACATTTTATGGAGCAAACAATTAATAAAGAAAATAGATAATATGAGACAGATAAATCCATCATTGGTTGCAGCCCTACTCTTTTGCAACCATTTATCGAAGTACTCAATATTAGAGCTTTCCTTATGTAAAAATAGCCAAAGGCGTGCAGAGTTCTTTGATCAATGTGCCCGATGGGTAAGCGACTTTGATAAAGTAACTCTGCGATAAGTTAACGTATTTTACATAAGGTTCTAGTCTGTGGAGGTGCATTTTTTCTACATAACAAAATTAACGGAAACTGCCTGACTCATTAGGCAGAAAAAAAACATTTATAAAAAAATTTAGGTGAAGTATGCTTTGGAAAACAGTTAGTATGCGTGCAGTTCAGAAACCTAAATGCGCTAAAACATAAATAACCACTTGAAGACCATCAACTTTAGCTTCTTACTGATGACTGTAAAAGGTGTGTATACGTGTGTTATCTGCAATGTGCAGTCAACTCCCTTTTAAAATAAGGCTGACACAGTCTTACGCTGAACTTCAAGCCAGAGAATGTCTGACACAAGCACACATGCACACAGTACTTCAGCATTTGGCGCTGTTGAAAGAATGACTCTGCTTTTCTGTAACCTATTGTCCTGCAGCCTCCATTCAATGTAAGGCAATGTTGTTAAGTTTTACAAGTGACCTCTTGTTGGTCGTCTATGGCGTAACCAAGGAATCTAGCAAGGAGTAGAAAAAAATGCAGACTGAGGGATAATAAGACATGACCTCAGTCAAAACAACAGAAAACAGAAGTGACTTAAGACATAACATACGATGATACATGGATTGTAATTTTGCTTATGTATGATGTAACATGTCTCCAGCTGCAGGCCTTGATTTTGGAATCTCAGAAAAACACATTAGAGCTATATTATAAATGCATGCTGTTAATCTCCATGCAATGAAAGATGAGTGTGCAGATTCATGAGTCAGAAATTCACAGAGGGGAATGTGACATAAGATTTGATGATGCTGGGTAAGCATGGTGGGCATAGAGTTAAGGGTACAGATGGGTTTAGAACGCATCAGGAGCCGAAGAGGTGCTGCAGGCTGGACTAATGAGTCACACTGCTCATTAGTAAACAGACTGCACTGTGAACACAGGGTGAATCAATGACTTATCTGTGTAGACTTGCTGTGTGTGTTTCGGTACTAAAAAAAAAATGTAATGGAAAAAATAAAAGAATGACAAAGGATTATGTACGTGGAGGTAAAAATACAGAGGGAAAGACTCACCCTTGGCTCTGCATTGATGGTTTGTGTTTGCCTGTTCTCAGCCAGGGCATCAGGAGGTGGCTCAGGCTTACCCTAGTGTGGGAAGGAGAGAAAAGTCAGACGAATTTGCAGTCCACGTGTGATTGTATTGTAACCGTAAAATAACACGTGCGCTTATGACATAAATGAATAGTTACAGGAAAGTAAAGATATGTTGAAGCACAAAAACATCAGAATATAGAAACAGAAAATAATGAAACGTACATGTAAAAAAACATCTGAAGATATATGGCTGGTAAAGACCAACTTTTAAGCAGATGGTGTATAACAATAAATTAATTTCATCACAAAAACTGACCTGCAGCTTGACGTATCCAACACTGTCTCCCGCAGGTACTGGGGCAGGGATGGGAGTCAAGCCGATCCCAGCATACTCGTTGCTGGGATCATCTTCTCCATCAACAGGGCCCACTGTGAGAGTCACAGTTGATGGAGCAGGAGGCAAGGGGAATGCAGGCTGAGGGGTTGGGGGCAGGGGCCTCTCCTGGATCCAACTACCTTTACGAGAGCCCATCCCACCTCCAGATGACTTCCCATCAGGCACTGGGAGCGCGGGCAATGGCCTGCGGGACAGGGATTCTTGGGAAGGCAGGCGTGGTCGGCCCTGAGCCTGCAAGAGGAGGGCGCTTTCCTCTAGGGACAGCTGGACCAGTGACAAGAGCCCCTCAGACGGAGGAGCGTTGCCAATAGCAGATAATGCTGGCAGCACGTCTGACAGACGAGCCCAAGCCTGCTGAAGAGGCGGTGGGGGATCACCTGAATGACTGGCTTTCCAGGTGGACAGGATTTCAGCCAATGAGGTGGCCAAGTCTCGTGATGACAGGGTAGAGGCCGAGCTGGAGGCTGTGCTCAGCACTGTGTGGACAAGGCTGGAAAGTGAGGCTCTCCACTGCACATCACCCGAACCATTACTAGAAACAGAGAGGCGACGAGTAGAGGTGGAGGACGACGAGGAAGAGTGAGGGAGGACTTCAATGGTCAGAGCAGGCATGTCATAGATGCCACAGTCAGGCTCAGAGGAGTCTCGATTATGATCTCCACCGCTGGCTCGTTTCTCAGGTCCAGGGACACAACAGACTTTTCCAGCCTGGGCAACATCTTCACCAGAGAGGCTTGTGGTAGAGTCTCCTGGTCCCAGAGGTACACCTGGAAGTGTGGGGACACTGTAGACTTCATCATCAGCTTCATCAGGCTGAACATCTGATGTCGACACATTCAGAGTGATGGTGGGGACATCGTAGACCTACAATTGGGAGGGAGGAGACAGAAGGAACGTTTTGAAATTGTGTGTGTTGTTTTCCTTATGACTGTGTGGAAGGAAGATAATTTCTATATGACAGGGACACAATGCATTCATTGTACCGTAGCATGTCATGGTCAATGATGTGTCTGCGTGTCAATGATGGAACAATGATGGAACAATGATACAATTGGGATCAACTAAATCGAAAATATTGTGGGTACACAGTTTGGAAGAATAAAATGTCACACTGTGAGTTTTGCAGTCCACATACAGTCATTTCAGGCAAAAAGGAAAAAAACAGTCCAACAACTGGCAGACATGTTCAAGTAACATTAAGGGGAGACCACTGGGGGTAGGGTAGTTGTGATATGGCCTTGGCATGGCCCTGACAGATGGGTGTGACTGGGAGAAAATAGAAGCAGCATTTGGACCGGACAGACAGGCTCCCACAGCAGACTGAGACAGGTGTGGCCTCGCCTTGAAGGGGGGTAGGGAGACAAACTAATAGTGGAATGTGGGAAGAGATTGTGACAGGGTATTTGATAGTCATCTCTTGTTGGTGAATTGCTTCACTTGTACAGACATGAATTAAACACACCATCTTACCCCAGTTCCCACGTATTTATTTGGAAATTTACTATTCTGGATTACCACTTTACTATAATTAATAAATAAATAAATAAATGGAAGATCATAATTACTCACACATAACATGTAGTTGCAAAATCATAGGAAATCTATTAAAGAATAATGCCTGCACAAAACTCCAAACCAAAACTTTAATTTAAATAACCATTTTGATGTCAATTGGGTATTCATCAGGTCAAAGCTTGACCTGAAAAGATTGCAACAAAACAAAAACATAATAAAGGAAACAAAGGAAAGGAAGTACTGTAAGGAAACAAATACACACATTAGTTAACGCTGTTTTAGATGCTGTTTAAAGTCTATCTTTAATTAAACAATACAACTATCTATTTAAGTTACTGTTCTGACTCTTAAGTGTAAGAGGAGATTAAAAAGGGCAAGACAGATCTGAGGGGGAACTCACTTCTAGAAAACAGATGGGTCTACCCGTTGCCCGGAAAGAAATGCAAAGTTACCAGAGTTATCCTTACCTCTGTCTCAGAGTTAGCTTGTGGTGGGACACAGCGAGGGGTGTCATAGATGCCATCATCATCACCAAGAACAGATGGGACTGGACGCTGCCACCTGCCACTGGGAGGAGTATCATACACCTACCAAGGCAACAAATACACGAAACCAAAGTATGATTGCAGGCCTTGGTCAGCCAAAATTTGTCACAACATGGTAATGACACTTGGACAACATGTAAATCCACTCCACTCACAAACTCTCTAACATAGAAGACATTTTTGGAGCAACAAAAAAATATGTATAAATCTGCTAAAAAAAACAATAAGAACTTTTATAGACAGAATAACCGTTTCAACAGTGTGGTAAGTGAAATAGACATCACATACCTGGTCATCCACAGGATCTGAGTAATCCTGATTTTCTCCTTTTTTGTTACGCACATTGTTACTTTTCTCCAGCCCATTATTCACCCTTTCAACTTTACTCTGAGGAGTTTCCTTATTTTTGTCCTCTTCTTGCTGCAGGCCTGCCGAGGTGGTCTGAGCGGTGGGCTTGGGGACAGAATTAGAATCGGCTGATGTTGGTGCTGCCTGTTGTGCATCTTTCCTTGTGACTCCTCTCACTGGAGGTGCTGGTGGAGGAGGTTTGCGGGTAAAATTTGGTGATCCGGGAACTCTGACCTGCCCTGCTCTGACCAGTAACGGGGATCCCCGGTGACAGGCCACGCCAGATTTACCCCTGGCAACAGCAGGGTTTGGTGAAACTCCCTTCAGCAGAGGTCTGGGAGATGCTTGAGCAGGGGATAACTGAGATGGATGCTGGTGTGCCAAAACTGTGGCTGAAGTCCTGTGAAGGCTTGCTCCCACAGGGGTGGGCGTTTGGTACATCCCAGGTGTGTCCTGGCTCACTTTGGGCTGGGGGGTACCGGGTGTTCCAATGACATTAGAGTGGCCATTAGAGCAAACAGCAGTAGCCACAGCTCCTCCTGTTGGGGACTGGTAAACATCATCACCTGCAAGTGGTGTACCTTTGGGTACCAAGTAACAGTCGTCCGAGTGTCCCGTCGTTACTGTTTCTCTAGGGACTAAATATGTAGTGTCCTCTGGCTCATCAGCCGTCCTTGGCAATCCAATGGGGGAGAGGTACACAGACTCTGAAGCCATGAGAGCTCCAGGTTGCCTGGCATGTTGAGCTGCTGATGGTATGGGACTTACAGGAGTCTGATAAAGTGTGGCTGTCAGTTCTGTTCCTCGTCCCCTCAAAGAGGGTGAGCGTGGACGCCCTGCCACCCCAATATCCCAGTCAGGTCTAGGCCGGGTGCCAGAGCTGGAATGGGAGCGTGGGCGCCCACCCTCAACTCTGCGAAGCTCCCCAGGCCTTGAGGCAGCTCCCGCTCCTCGTCCTTCACCCACGCAAGGCGGGGAGCGATACACTCCATCTATGTCCTCTGTACTACTGCTGACAGCAGACCGAGCCAGCGCGGGGCCAGGCGACAGATAAACAGAGTCCTCGCTGGGGCCACGACGGAGATCTGAGCCTGGGGGTGGGGCAGTCTGGAGGAGACGAAGGCGGTTGGCAGGGGCAATACCCTGTCTTCCGTGCAGGGAGCAGAGCCACCAGCCCGGCCCACCACTCTGCTCCTGTTCGAGAACCATCAGGATGTCACCTTTCCGGAAAGCCAGCTCCTCCGGGCTCTCTGCCGTGTTGTCAAAGAGTGCCTTTGCCAGTGCCGTCTGAGAGGGAGGAGGAGACAAGAGTAGAAATCATGAACACAGACCCACCCATTCAGTAATTCACACACACACCAAATAGCCATATGAAAGTAGGTTTTAATCAACAGCCTAAATTCACAGAGGCTAGTGTCTCACATCTGCACACCACAAACAAACAAGTACATTGACATGGCAATGCCAAATCAGGGGTATAAAAAGGTTGATTGTTTAGAGCTGTTGAATGGAGAGTGAATAGGAGTGAATGGGGAAGATCTCGTAAAATGTCAGTGTGAGAGACAGAGGAAAGGAAGAGGATGGGTGAACAAAAAAGATTGAAAACGTAAAAGCTAGCATCATGACTAACTCAAAATTCACAGCTGTGTCCGAAATCATGAAGCAGAGAGATAAAGGGGCACAGTTAGGGAGGATCAATGATCAAATGGACGACAAGGGCTTAATGGTAATGAGGGAGATGAGAGGGAGGGGGAGGGGATGAGAGGCACATCTGTCCCTTGCTTTTTAGGGTTTAATTGCCAACCCAAAGCCAGAGAGTCAAGCCCCCTTTCATTTTCTAAACCAACCCCCTGGGGACAACTGGGCTCAGTTGAACCATGTGGGACCCCCTTAGAACAGTAATGGAGGCAATGAGTATCTAGATAAAATACCTAGATATGGGGAGATAGTATAGGAACATCAAAACATGCCCTGAAGTTATTTTTTGTTTCAATTTAGTTTTGATCACATTTCTCCATCACTGTGATAACATTACAAGCGTACATGCAAATTCATGCAAACAAAGAAACAAATACTGTACTCACGGAGACAGACATCGTAGATAGATTAACAGCTAAGTCTCAGAGAAACTATAACTCAAGCGTCCCGGTCAGTCAGGCTCATCCATCTAGATCAGCTGTGGTTCTCATGGATGTGTTGGTCCGCAGGGAGAGTCGGTGCCGAGGCACAGCTGTGTCTGGGTAGGACACATCTCAAAGTCCGGGTGCCTCGTCACCCGCCTTCATAAGGACCCTGCAATCCATGTAGAAAACGCTTTTCACGCTTTTCTCACGACTCATTTAGCACACACCGAGACTCAAACGGGACACATGTGAAATGAAAGGTAAGCAGGCAGCGGCAACACCTGTCTATCCTTTCCACGCCCAGTAACGTTACGTTAAATGCAGCCCGTTCAGAGAAAGCTAACGTTAACTTAGAATCATCGATAAATGAGTTGTATGCATTCGCTATCAAAGATATCCCATGTAATTGAGAATGTAATTGTGTAACCAGGTTAAATGATAATTTAATAATATGAAAAGTAACTAGCTAGAATAACGTGATATATGCTGTCGCGGCCTAGCTACTAACGCTAGCTCGGTAGCGTTAATGTTAGCTATGTTAACGCTGGTGATCTTCATCGTCTTTCGCCGCTAAAGCTGACGTTCAGTTCAAAACAATGGCACCGCCGGGTTAAACCGCTAAAGTCTACTAGCCACCGTTAGCACCCAAAGCCGTAGTTAAGAAAAATAATTACCTTGTTTTTTTTTTTTCTTATCACCGATAAACTTCGTATCGGTGTACAGTCTATGATACGTAAAATCACTTCTTTTCATGCGTGAAAATCTGTGGCCATCGGCGTTCAATCATTTTCGGCGATGACAACAAAATGATCTCCGCCTCCTCCGAAGTTTAGGCAATTCGCTAATCTCAAAGCGTTACTCGAGTGCCAGCGCCAGGCCTTAGACCAATCCAGAATCTGTGAGATCGCGCGACTAGCCGCAGCTCGAATTACAACGTTTGCGTGATTGGCTCGATCTTGTGGGATGCGTTAAGGGACGTTCGACTCTAGCCGTTAATCTGATAACTAACCTCTAAATGTCAAAAAACCTACGTACCCCGCATTTCATCTATCATTGATCGCTATAGTACATTTTTCAATTATATTAACAAATCAAACGCCTATTTCAACGGACATGGCTGTTATATTCAATAAAACAACCACTAAATACGAGTGACTGCTCGCTGGAGGCTTTTATTTTGACAGCGGGACTTTTACCCGGAAAATACTGACTGTAGCGACACACAAATCTTCGGTAGTCCAAGGTCCCGGCTCTAGATTTTGGGGGTACTTTTTTTTTTTTTTTTTTTTAACAAATTCTACCTCTGTACAAACTCGTGTTCAATTTTGCATGAACTGCGGGCTGAGAGATCGCTCCTGATCGCTCCTGAATTGCAAGACACACGGTAGCCCGCTACGTAAAAGCAAAAAACTTGATATAAAGTCGGCCGAGTCTGCCTTTGTGAACACCAATCAAGTATTTTATCACTGCTGTTGCTTCACCATGTATCAGAATGTGTAATATTATCTTAAGTGACTGATGAGAAAGTGGTTCCCGACTTCACTCACTCTTTGTTTATTATACCACTCCGCTGCCATAAGCCCAGGTGACCTCTGCCCGAGTTACCGTGTGTTTTCACGAAAAATATCAGCGACTGCTCTCTGTTCGCAGGTGATGTTGCGGAGTGTTTTCAGGTGCCTTAGGACCAACCCTGCTGCTGGCCAAAGAGGCATGTCTCAAAGCAGCCTTGCTGGAAAGGTAGCCATAGTCACCGCCTCCACAGATGGGTAAGATTCATATTATTGACCCCTGTATTGCCTATTTTGCCATAGAAATACACCCAACAATAACCAAGGAAGTGGCTGTGGCAATCACCTGTCTGATGCCCTGACACTTCAGTGAGTGGTACAAAAGGGATTACAAAAGACATGCAATGTTTGGGCAAATATTGCTCATATGTAGTTTATACCGATAGGCTTAATCCAGTACAGAGATCCCCTGTCACGGTTCTTTCTCCTCTCCACCTCCTCAGTATCGGTCTGGCTGCGGCCGTGGCCCTGGGAAAGAGAGGAGCCCATGTGGTGGTGAGCAGCCGGCGGCAGGCCAACGTGGACAAGGCTGTGGCCCTGCTGCGGAGCCAGAGTGTCCAAGTGACTGGGACCACCTGCAACGTTGGCAGTGGAGTAGACAGAGAAAAACTGGTCCAAACGGTGAGTCCCGTCCTCCGGGGTGCATCTGAGGAGTCACCAGGGGCGCCCTCACATAAAGAAGAAATGTGGGCTGGTAGAAGCCAAATATAACTGTGTCTGATGTTATTACTTTTGATTTTATCAACCACTGTTATATGGCTCTCAGACAACTGCATCGACAAGTTCAAGCGCCATGGCTGAAATACCCATAATTATGAGGCTGTCGGTGATTCTTTTTAATTATAACCTCGTCAGCAGTCTCATTCTGTGTTTGGAATAGACTCTGGAGAAGTGTGGGGGTATTGATATCCTGGTATCCAACGCAGCAGTCAACCCTTTTTTTGGAAACATCATGGACTCTACAGAGGAAGTCTGGGACAAGGTACGTAGTAGAAATGAGGCTTCAGGACTCATTTAGAAAACTGAAAAAGTTAGACAAATCAGAGGAATTGTTTTAATTTCTATGTGGTTTCTGTTTTTGAAAAAAACAATTCTTCCGCCTCCTTTCATTCCTTTTAATATAGGATCATTTATGGGATCATTTTAGCAATTGAAAACTATGTAATTTTTTTTCGCTTCTAGATCCTGTCTGTAAATGTGAAATCAGCCTTCCTCATGACCAAGTTGGTGGTGCCTCATATGGAGAAGAGAAGGTGAGTGACGAAGGTTTATCCAGCCTAATGTAACTTGGCAAGATCCAAACAATTGAGACTGTGAAACTGTCCACTGTAATTTTAATTTCAAATTCTTTTGAAGTGTCTGTATTTTTCTCACAGAGGGGGGAATGTGGTGTTTGTGTCATCTGTGGCTGGATACCAACCAATGCAGGTCCGTGAGAGAACTAGTAGAACATTTATCCCAGACATATTCATATTAAGATAAACAGGAGCAGGATTAAATTAGCTGAAATCCTAACTGACAGGAACGACATATGTCGGTGTAACAACTTCGTTCACCATTGTGAGTGCTGTCTAGTTTAGTTCTGCTATGTTTCTTTGCCACTGCACCCAGCCTCTGTCAACCAAGTCCTGGGGAGTCATTTTTCCTTTGATACGGGATGTAAAATAACATGAATTATTAGAGGAATTTCATTATTGCGTCCGTTAAGACTTGATTTTTCCCTGCGATTGAATGCGTTTTCTTTGACTCAATATCACCTACCCCACTTTTGTGGATGATCCCACTAAAATAAAAGAGGAAAAATACCTTTTTTTCATCATTAAATAGCTTAAAGATTTATTACATTGTTGCACTGCTTTGAACGTTCGAAGACACCATATTTTTAAGGTCTTATTTCTGCCGTGCATTGCACCTGAATTGTATTATTTTTACGACTGGGGATTATTTTTGAAAATGACCAGAATGACCAAAAAGAGGAGCAGTGATCAACAATGTATATAGTACTTGTTAATACTCTTTTCACTTTACATAGTACAAGCAGTCTGTGAAAATTGTGCCCAGCGCTAGTGTCCAGTGGGTGGAACGATGGGTGGTAAATGTGGAAAGCTGGCTTTGGCTTTATCACACAAAATTTAAAAACAACGTAAGACAGTTAATGAGGGCAGACATCAAGAATGTAGCATCAACAAACATTATTTTAACAGACATTAACACAATTATAAAGATCAGGAAAAAAAGTCTCGACATTTCGTGTTTATCCAATGCGGTCTCTGTCCCTGCAGGCTCTGGGTCCTTACAGTGTAAGTAAGACAGCCTTGTTGGGTCTGACTAGGGCGCTGGCTCCAGAGCTTGCCCAGAGTAACATAAGAGTCAACTGCGTGGCCCCTGGAGTCATCAAGACCCGCTTCAGCTCTGCGGTGAGGAAAAAAACACACATTCCTCTTTGTGTCCTACCCTGAAATCCTGTATTTATGGGGTTGGGGTGTTGCTCTCGTTTAACCCTCACACCTTCCCATTTCACGAGACATGCTTTCGTTGTTAATTTACTCTCGATGGATGTACTACTTTGCTCTGTCCCAGATATGGCAAAACGAAGACATCGTCGACGAGTTCAAGAAGCAGCTCAGCATCAAAAGGTACAGTTCCTACTAACACGGAAACTTGTCACTAATATCCTGTACTGTGCATAAACACGTGAGTAATTAATGGACACCATATTTCATATTTTCCTTTGTCTTCCCCCTCAGAATTGGAGAGCCAGAGGAAATTGGTGGGGTGATTGCCTTCTTGTGCTCTGAGGAGGCTTCCTACATCACTGGAGAGACCATCACAGTGACTGGAGGGATAGGCTGTCGACTCTGAGCCTCCAGTGGCAGCAAAGCAAATTTTCATGTCATTGTGTGTGTGTGTGTGTGTGTGTGTGTGTGTGTCTGGTTCTGTGTAGATTATTTTTGGCTGTATTTTGATTACTTCCACTATTACTCTGAGGTGCTGGCAAAGCACAGTCATATAGCAAAATGTTCTATAAATAAATTTGAACAAATAATAATAAATTTAAAAAATATATACAGGGATACCGTGCCATCAACCCGTTAGTGAATTTTTGGGTAACTGTTTAAGTTTCCTGGGTGATTTTTGTAATATTCTGTTAAAAGATTTCTAATCAAGACTTAAAAGTTACACAACCTGCTTATCCCAAATAACACACCACAGATCTGGCGCGACCGCTGTGATAGCTGTGACCATGAATCTTTAGTCTATTTGATAAACTTACATTCAGTTTCTAAATAAAGGGGACAATTTCCAGTTGTGTTCAGTCATTTTACACTGCACCAGTTATTAGATAATGGATGTTAATGCACATAAATATGTGTATATATATAAATACAACTGACAAAAACGAATACACCTAATGCTATCAGACATATTGCGTTAGGTGGAAAAGTTCAAGAGCATGCTTTATCTTTGTGCCATTATCTGGGTGGTTTACCAATGTGATCCAATGACACTTCAACATGGTGGATGAAATACAAAATAATGCCCAAAGTGATCATTTTGTCTCGTACAAAATGTCTGCAACACCATAAACCTTTATTAATTGAGCATATTACATATTGAAAGTACTTATTTGTGACAGACATAACAGATACTGCCTGATCTTTATTTACAAACTGTACAGTAACATTTAAAAAATCCCCACAGTTTTATTTGCTTCTCAGGGCTTGTTTCTCATGATGACGTACCATTTATTCAAGGTAAAATCAATCTGATGCAACCACAATTACAACATAAATCAAGAGAAAGATAACTAACTCGTAGCCAGTGGAGAAATCCAGCTCTGCCACCGTCCAAATTCTCTGGCGTTTACTAAACTTGGTAGTGAAAGTGCGTTTTATCATCTGCGTTTACTGCCAGCGAACAGCAAGTCCCGCCGTGTCATGCCGGGTTTCCAGAACTCCCTCAGGGTGGGAACGTATGTGCCGTGTTTGGTTTTGTAGTAGCGCTTCATGAACAGCTGAGGGAGACAGTCGGTTAGAAAACGTCCCGGAGAGCACAAAGTTTGTGGCTTTTTCCTGTCACAGCTCTCATAATTTACTGCTACATATATTGCCTGATAAAACCCCAAACATGACTGAAATATTAATATTTCATATGCTTTGGGATACAATATGACATTTGTTTGAAACTGCATATCATCCAGGTAAACTTTCTATGAACGTAAAACGAAGTGGTGAAATCATCCC
The DNA here is from genome assembly GCF_016859285.1 of Xiphias gladius. NCBI lineage: Eukaryota > Metazoa > Chordata > Actinopteri > Istiophoriformes > Xiphiidae > Xiphias > Xiphias gladius. The sequence continues at coordinate 12,960,051 of NC_053411.1, forward strand.
TGCAACAAAACATTTGTCAGGATAAATTTCAATGTCAGATTCCATTTTTTTTAATTAAGTCCACTACTTAAAAAAAACTGATCCTCTACTTTCTGAAACATTTAAGGCCTTTCCTCCTAAAATGGACACATTTTCAAGGATTTTCACTGCCAATGGAGCCCGTTTTCTAATTTGAGCATACATACCCTGCCTTTGAAGTTCTTTGTTGCTTCATCCTCAGAATCAGCTACGTAGTCTTCCCCGTCTCCAGGACGGGCCAACATCTCTAAACATGAAAGTAAACAGTTAAACTAAAACCTGTGCAGGTGATTTTTCATGTTTTTGAAACTTCCCTGCGTTTAGTTTACATGATTTGTTAAATCACCTGTGTTACGCCGTAGTTGAGCGGAAGAGCTGCTTAAACTCGGTAATACAGGATGATTTCTGTCAAGTAGAAACAACATAATTAAACCGTTAAGTCATAGTTTCAGTTGCTGGTAAGTGGTAAATGAAAAAGGCATTTACAGTCTAAAGAAAACCAGAACACACTGAAATGCAGCTAATTAATAAATATGTTTCTCTTTCTAGGACCTGCAGCTCTAAAAGGACAATATAATGTACATACATATTTAGGTCACTAATGCTATCTCACAGAAAGACAGAAAAACCAAATGAAACCAGAAACATTGAACTAAATCAATTGTTTTTATTGCATTTTTAAGGTTTGAACCATGGTCTACAATGCTAGAATAAAGTGCCCACAACTAACTGAACTTCCTCCATTTATTCTATACAACCGTATGTGTTGTATGGTTTGCTATTCTCTTGCAAGGTAAACTTCAAATGCCAGAGTTTGACTTATTTTGAAGTTTGAAACATCTGCAGACCAGAATGTTTTTTTATTCTGTGGTCCCTGTAAGTCCAGTGATCACTGATATGCTTTGAAACAAAAAAAACATTCTATTCTATATTAGAAAAAAAGAAGGTTAGTTCCATGGTATAACTCCCAAACCCGCAAATAAAAGCAAACATCACGAGAGTTTGAAAGGAAATGGCGTTCCGCCAAACTGGAAGAGTCCCGCTTAGCCTGGCAAGGTAGTCTTAAAACATATAGGAAGGCCCTCTGTAACGGCAGAGCAACCTATTGCTCATCCTTGACAAGAGGAAAATAAAAACAATGCTGCAGCAAAAGTGATGACAGGAAAAGACTTGGAAACTAGGAAAAGAGATCATATTTCTCATGCGTTACCTTCTCTGCATTGGGTCCCTGTAACATCCAGAATAGAATTCAAAATCCTTGTCCTTACCTACAAAGCCTTTAAACACAAAGCTCCAGATTGTATCTTAAAGACCTCAAAGTGCCCTATTAGCCCAACAGAACAGTCTGCTCTCAAAATGCAGGCTTACTTGTGGTTCCTAGAGTTTCCAAGAGTAGATTGGGAGCCTTTCAGTTAACAGGCTCCTCTCCTGTGGAGAGGCAGATACCCTCTCTATAGTCAAGAGTAGGCTTAAAACCTTCCTCTTTGGTAAGCTTATAGTTAGGGCTGGCTCTGGTGAGCCCTGAACCATCCCTTAGTTATACTGCTATGGTCCAAGGTTGTTGGGGGGAATTCACATGACGCACTGAGCACTTCTCTCTTCCTCGCTCTCTCTAACCCCATGCATTTATACCACACTACTGCATGCCATTAACTTTGGGTCTTCTCTCTGCCATAGTTTTGTGCTTTTCGTCTTATCATTCCCATTATCATCATCATCATTATTATTATTATTACAACCACTCTGACAGTACTTGAATACAACAGGACAGTGGTTCCTGGTCTCTGTCTCTCTTCTCTCACCCCCCCTCTCCCCCATTTCTCTCCTCTCAACCCAAACGGTCGAGGCAGACGGCCGCCCAACCTGAGTCTGGTTCTATCGGAGGTTTCTCCCAGTTAAAAGCGAGTTTTTCCTCTCCACTGTCGCAAAGTGCTTGCTCATGATTGGCAAGAGTAAGGTTTTGACTTTACTCTGTAAAGTGCATTAAAATAATGTATGTTATGATTTGGCACTATATAAATAAAACTGAATTGACTGAATATGAATTGAACATTCATAACTTCATAAAAATATTATTTACAGGAATCCAAGGCAGAGATGAAGAAAAGGTTTTTCTTGCAAAATAAACTTGACATAATGCTATGGCAAACTTTGTACCATGTCTCTTACTCTTTATCATCCAAGCCAGAAACGTCTGATTCAGGCTTTTGAAATTGGATGCTCATGCTTTTGTGTGTTGGAGCTTTGACTGGTGACTTCCTCCTCTGACTCTGCTGTTCCTTATGTGGGGATTTTCCTCCTCTACCAGTCCTGTTAGCGCTAGCAGAAGCCTCTGAAAGTTTTTCGATAATAACTCTGGGCTGGCTGCTCAGACAGGACACAAAAATGGAGCAGAGGGCTGGATCTTCGGGCAGCTGGAGCGTTTTGACGCCCAGTTGGGTCATACAGGTTGCCAGGACTGCTCTTTTGCACTCCTCACTTCTTTCAGTTTTTGCGCCACCTTCTTCGCTCTCATTTGTTCTCTGGTCACCTCTACCCGGCCTGACCCTGCTTACCCTCTTTTTCATAGATCTGGTCATGCCTAACACTTCCTCCTCCTCCTCCTCTTCCTCCTCCTCCTCCTCCTCCTCATCGAATTCACGGTGTCTTTTGTAAGGTTGCTTGCGTTTCTCTCCTCTGCTTCTTTGTGAGGCGTTCCTCTCGTCCTCCAGCTGTTCTTCGCCCTCTTTCAATCCATCGTCATTTGATTTTTGTCTCTGTTTAACCACAGTGATTTTCAAGTTCTCTTTTGGGTCCGAGTGCTTGTTTGTTGCATCTTTTGAGCTGGCTGGCTCATCACCTCTCAGTGCCGTTTTACCGGCAGAGATCATGATTGGTACGTCTTCATTAGATATTAGTCCGATAACAGGCATAATAATTGGTGTTTTGTCTCTTGCCTGTGTGCCATTAGACTGGTCCACAGCAGACGTTTTGGCTCCTGCTTGTTGATTCGAAGGTAATCTTCCAGACAGTGGCAGAGAAAGTGAATCCAGGATGGAGTCTCCCATGTTTGGAGGGAGGGATGCTGTAAAAAGCAAATAACACAATGGATAATTAGAATTATTAGCATTCTGCAGCCAAGTCTTGCTGTCGCAGTTATCTTGGCAAGACGTTAACTCTCTCTAACCTGCTGAATCAAGATGACCAAGGCAGGTTTGATGCTGAAGCAAAATGTTCAGGAGCTGGGGCTGGGTGGCTGACCGTGCACACTCCTCCAGGACAGGGGGAGCTTCACTGAGCCATGACACAGTCTGGAGGCAAAGTATTAGATATAACAGTTTCCTTAAAAACAACATTCATTTTGAATCAGGTTTCCGCCTAAAATTCAGTCAAAATACGATTACTGGCTAACACACCAACAACAACTTGGCTTTCATACTTCTCTCATCTACTGCAAATGATTTCTTTTTCAAAGCTTACAGGTGCAATGGGCTAAAACTTGTAAACAACACTTGTATGAGACATAGACTGGACCAAGTTGATTTTTTTTACAGAAGTATAGAAACGGTGTTAAAGCAGTAACGAAAAGAGCAATGAATAAATTGGTATTTGTAACAGAACAAGGGAAGATGCTCTCAAACACGCTCGGTACCTGAGCTAGGTTGGGAACTGGAAGCAACTGGTCAAGTCGAATCAAAAACTCCCACAGCAGCTTCTCCAGTTCCTCGTCAAACTTTGGACCGTAATCCACAGGAAACTCTTCCTGTCAGAAAAAAGAACAAGTTGTTGTTGGCCGTTACAGTCCTACGCACATCAGCTGAACAGAGATTGAAATCATTAGCTGTTGCTGCTGCTGAAGTGTGACTTTGGAGGAGAGGGACTCACCCTGAAGAACTGTTCTCTCTCTGCTGGGTCTGTTAGCAGTGTGTGAATAAACGAATGGAAACTCTCAACTGTTCTCATAATTTTGACATCCTTCTTCTAGGAGACAGAAGAGCAAAAATGACACTGTGTATCATACAAATTTGAAGAGCATTTGCTTTAACATTATAATCAGCAAGGCAATCCTTTGGAATTCATACAAATATTACATATAAGTGGTAAAGCTGAAAGATAATACAGAGACATAACATCCACATTGAGACATGGTAATTAAATTATATCGTCTGGGATTTTGATCATTGTAATTTCATAATACATCTTAAATGGTATTATTAGTATTACAGTATAGGTATGTAATTTCATGACCTTATCTGAATGTTTTGAGAGAAATGAGTAATGGGTTTCAATTTGGTTAACCATCATTTACCAAATACATTACTACAGATTTTTCATTACTGAACAAGTAACCTTGTCCCATAGTTTAAATACTTTATGAATGCACCACTATTCATGCCCAAACATTATAATATCACCTGCATCAAGGTACAGAGTCAAAAATATTGTGATGTTTAATTCTGTAGCCATTTCCCAATTTTTTGTTCAAACCAAAGAGTGGAAAATAATCCACGACATCCTATGGCGGAGTCTTTGTCTGGAATAAAAGCCCAACAGCTGTCTACAGTGACAAAATTAAAAATGTAATTGGTTGTGAGATTTTGAACACTGGATAGTTTACCACAGTAGAAGCTGAAGAGGATGACGGGGCAGCTGGAGCACGCATCCTTTTCAGGTGAGGCTGAATCACCTTCACATCAGGCTGTGTACTGCACAGCTCCAAGATCAGCTGAAAAAGGAGGTGGAGGACAATGAGCCATGCACTACATACACACGCCAAGCCGGGAATGTAATACTGAAACACGGAGGGAGACCGGCATAATGGGAGTCAGACATCCAAGGCTGATTGCTCTTCTCCTGTCACGCTCACCCGTCCTCTCAATCCCAGCGCCAGTTTGCCCTGGTGTCTCACGGTGAGCAGCCCCGGCACGGTCTCGCAGGCCGATGTGACAAATTCCTCCACAACGCCATACTGCATCACGTCCCTCTGCTTCAGCACTTTCCAGAGAGCCGCAGACACCAGACGCACAGGCGGGGCCAGGAGCTGAAGCGCAGCAAAAGGAAGGCTGTCATCTGTGCGGGAGACAAAACGTAGGCCGCTGAGCCCGTTCATGGGAGCTAATCTAGCGAAGTAAATCACGTAGGATCGAAAAGCTGGGCTCGTCCCCGCGGACTGATGCGCCGCTTGGAACAACCCAGCCAGTGATGATAATGCAGCAGTCTGCCATCAACTGTCAAATACGCTGTTCGAGCTAACTTCACCCCGATGTGCCTTGCCCCAGTTCTAACGTAGTCCCAGCTGTTAACTTAAGCCTTACCAGTTTCCTCAGGCTTCCTTGTGGCCATTCCACTGAACCAGTCGAAATCGGCAAAGCCAGGGGGGGGGTCAAATGACCAATAGTTGACGTGAAGAAACAAACGTTAGCTTTGCAACTTAGTCAAAATTCTCTCCGCGTACGCGTCAAAACTGACAAGGACTCAACTGCCTACCCAGCAAACATATTTATGAAATGCTACGGAAATGATGTTTACTAACTCTGACCACTGACTGGAGTTACCTAGCTACATATCATCTCCCTACTGTTGTTGTTTACCCGCCAGAAACAAAGCTAGCAGCGCTTCGCACCAAACGTTCCGCTTCTCATCCTCCCGCCTTCACTGGAACCGTATCATTCGCTCGATTCGCCATTCCCGGTGTCCCGAGTTGGCGGTGCTTCGGGGATTGTGAGTAGAAGACACCGGTTCGAAGGAAGAAAACTCCAGCCGTGCGTGCACTTTGATACATCAAACAAGCGCACCCAATGTTGTTCTCGGATTATGACGGAAGGACGTAAGTCGCCAGCCGCCAGCCGTTGTCTCCACAGTTCACATCTGTCTTATTGCATTGCTAAATGTATCATAGCTTTTTTTTTTTTTTAAATAGCATAAAAAGAAAGTGAAATATTATAAGAAGAAAGGCGGAATGTGGTGAAGAATATCAGAGCATTTTACGGAGCACATGAATATGAAATATGTACTAATAAAATGGCTGAAAAGGGCTAAAAAACAAGTAACAGTAAGAGCAAGTGGTAATACCGTCGTTAACAGGTATCAATCTGAGTTCATATCCCTGCAATGTAACGTTGTTGTAACATCTATATCCCTTATTACAAGGCTGGACTACCAAGGGCCCCAAAAGACCCCCGGTTACTCCTTATCAACCTTTCTACATCATTCGATTAATCGCAAATTTGTTAGAAATTTGTACTTGAAATAGAGTATCGACTATGATTAGTCCTCCGTCCATCATCTTGTTGAATTCTGTTGTAGAGGGGCTCTGTGTCAAACTCTAGGTTTAAAACCTTAACTGTTTCAGTTTATACTGGGCTTGTTTGTTGTAGAGTCGTGTTAGATCTTAATTGTTTCTATTTTTCCCATGTTTTAATGAATTAACACACAGAAAACCTCAGGCAAGGTAGTGTTATTCTATCATAGAAGTGCTGTAAGGCTGCAAACAGCAATTATTTTCATTATCAATACATGAGACAATTATTTTCTTTCATAGTCAGTTGAATGCTCAGGGTAGAAGATGTCACAAAATAGTGAAAAATACCTATCATTACTCCCTGAGCCCAAGTTAACATTTTCAGATTGCTTTTTTTTTTTCTGACGAACATTCAAAAACCCAAAGATGCTGAGTTTACTATCATAGATAACTATCACACATAACTAAATGTCCAGACTTAACCATACCAGTGAATTTTTGGCAATATTGCTTAAAAAATGCACTTAAATGATCAACCAACTGTCCACATTGTTGCCAGGTAATTTTCTGTCAAATAATCAGCTAATCAGCTAATCATTTCAGCTCTAGGGTGCTAGTTGGTTTCGGGATGCCTGGGGAAATAGTGAAATTGCTCTGTATTATGGGGGTCGGGTGAGGGCCAAGAACGAGTTTTTTGCCATGGTCCCCCTAGGAGGTTAATCCAGCCGTGCCTAGAAGCATTAGAGCTAGACCGATACATTTTCTGGACCAGTATATCAGCTAATATTAGCTTATTGGAGCTATATGTATCAGGATTGTTGTTTATGTCAAATGATAAGTAACAAGAAATTGCAGTGCTGAACTGTTATGTCTGAAGGCATTTAAAAACAGAACCAGCATTACAGAACACTGATTAACTTCATTTTTCAACAGTAAAATGTGCCCCTCAGTACACATTGTGGTCACAATTTGTAAAAGACAAAACAAATACAAGGGATCCTTATCAAAATTTTTATTTATATTATCTGTTATCTGTTAAATCTGCTTGTTAGAAGAGGAAAATAGTCTTTCAGTCACACACACACACACACACACACACACACACACACACACACACACACACACACACACACACACACAAACACACACACACACACACAAACACACACAGGCCAGATGAACTACGCCCTGTGCCGTCCTGTATCTGAGTAATCACCAGGTTCAGAGCAAAGTCCAGCTGCTGGGTCAAACACAAGTACTGACATTATTACAATTTGTCACACAAAACAACCAACAGAACAATAACGTCGTGAGGAGAGACAACAAGACTCTGACAGGAATGGATACCACGTCTTCATTTATGAAGTGAGTAAAGCATTAGTTTGGGCCTGTTGATGTTGTGTGGATTTGCTTCACGATCCCTTAGCTTGACCGACAAACCTATCAATCACCAATTCAGGTAAACTGGACTTATGTAAACAAGTTATTAACCCAGTGATATATCATCTAATTTTAAGCTTTTTTATGTTTTATAGTGATATTTCAAGAGTTATCCTATTATATCCTACATATTGAGAGTACGGGTAGCAACAGTTTCAGTGAGGTATGAGAAAAAAGGATTTGAAATCATTCCTTTTTTCTGACTGTAAAATGAGCAAACAAGCAAAAGAAAAGAAAAAAAAGCAAAAGGCAATATGTCAATGGAAGTGGGTGCCAGAATCTGATCGAATGTAGAAAAACCTGAATAGAATAGTTAATAGAAATACAGAGGGAGAATGATTATGTGTAAAAGACATAAAAGCTGTCACAATCACAGTAGGAAAGCACAGAATTAAATAAAACTAATGATGGCTGAATTCCATGCAGCTGCTTCAGTTTCAGGTTCCTGGTATTGTACGTGCTGGCTCACTGTCATGACTTATTCTGACACTTGAATAAAACAGAGCCATCAGCATACCTCTGCTTTTCCTCCTACGACAAGTCAAAGTGTCTGCTGTGAAAAATCCCAGAGAGTCCAGGCGAACCATTCAATAATTTAATTACCTTTCTGGTTTGTCTGACCTCAGATCAGTAACCAGGCGAGTGTGGTCCCCACCACAGCGACCTTTCAGGGTGTGTTGTCACAACAGGGAGACCAGGAAGGGCATCACAGCTGGGACCCTGGAGGAGCTGAAAGAAAGGGTGAGCTTTTATTTCAAATAATGGAAAGAAATAAAAGAGAAGGCTCTGGTCAGGTTCCAGCTGCGTACAAGGAATATATAAGATGTAAATAGATAAGGAAAGATATGCTAAAATGCAAAAACACTAAACAAGTGGCAAATAAAAAGACAAAACACAGTAATGACTCAAAGAATGAGGCATAACAGCTTAAATTATTTAAACTGAGTAACAAAGAATAAAGTAAATTAGCGCTGTTTCAGCAATTGGATTAAAAGATAATGGCCATAAACCCGTCGAAAGGGATGTGACATTATCTTGAACCCTTGACTATGTAAACAATACATGAGCAAATGAAGTCGTGAGTCAAAGCTGACCTGAGACTGGTATAAAAATATCTGCCCTGTGACTAAGAGCCCGATTAGTCAGTAAAATGTTAGGTTATTCAGACATTAAATATTACAGATCTGTATGCTATGTGAGTGAAATTACAATCAAGAGAAGTGGATCTATGGCTATTTATTTTATCCAAAGCTCGTTTTTATTTTTAACCAAAAGGATCTCTGGGCGTAACACTGACTTGAGTCTGTGCTGTAGGTATGCAAGGCATTGCTGCTGTCCCTGTCTGCAGTGTCCCTGTTTCTGGTTTGTGAGGAGGACGGTACAGAGGTAGACTCCGACGAGTTCCTCATGACGCTGCCCGACAACACCATGCTCATGGCCCTGGAGGCCGGACAGACATGGAGACCACAGCCGGTACGTTTGACCAAAGAAGCAAAATGTTATTTGTTATATAGCCCCATATGTAGTGATGTTATACCGTACCTAGGCTCTTTTAAAACAGATTTACGCTTCCTATAGGTTTTGGACGTGCTTTTTGTTTACTATAATGGTACTTAGTGCAGCACAAATATTAAATATATGTGATCGTTGGTTGCTGATCCTCCCAGGGTGCAGTCATGCCTAAATCTCAAGACCACAACAAGCCTCGGACCGGGAGAGACATAGCTCGTGTCACCTTTGACCTTTACAGGATGAGCCCAAAGGATGTGTTTGGCTCCCTGAGTGTGAAGGCCACATTTCAAGGCCTGTACTCTATCAGCGCTGACTTCCAGTGTCTGGGGCCCAAGAAAGTCCTCAGGTAAGGCAAGGGGGAAGGTGGTGAGGGTCATTATAGAAAAAACATACTAAAGACACTACTTAAAGAGGAAAAGTCGGCTTCATCCACACATGTATTGCTGTTGTAGGCTGTTTGCTACATCCTTTCAGTGGTAGAAGTACTCAGATCATTTATTTAAGTAATCTTTCATCTTTAACAATGGATTAAATTTACAGTATTTCGTTTACAGCCTATTATATGGTTCCTTCCTTTAATGTACATTTGAATCTGAAAAGTAACTAGTACTATAGCTGCCAAATAAATATAATGGAATAAGGAGTACAATATTTTCCTCTGAAATGTAGTGGAGTAGAAGTATAAAGTAACAAAGAAATACTCACGTAAAGTAAAAATACCTCACAACCGTAGGTAAGTATATGTTGAGTAAATCTACTTTTATGTATCAGTCTTGAGTTCAACACTGAATCAAAACTGAATGTGACTTGGGCTGGATTTATGTGGCACGGTGTCAGTAGAAAATGGTACTGCTGACGCTTCATCTCGGCTCTGTTTTCCAGAGAAGCCCTGCGTGTGGCCTCCACCCTCCTTCAGGCCGCTGGACACCTGCTTATCTCCTCCGCTTCCATGATCCGACGCATTATTGAAGGGGCTGAGTTTTGGCAGCCACAGAGGGCAGAGTACACGGCCAGCTGGAACTGACAGAGCCAAGAGATATCGTTTTATATGTAATGTAGAGTAACTAAGTCTGTTGGTGGTAGGTTTGTCTGAGATGTCCTGAATTTATTCTTATCAATAAGCATCTCATTGGGCTGCCATTTTATTGTTTAATTGATAGGATGTTTACCTACTTGAGATGGGGGGAAAGAAACTACGTTTTGTGACATGAACACCCTTTAAAGTAATATCTTTAAATGTCAACAACGATAAACACAAAAAAACTCTGTACCTTAACAATTAAGTGTTAGAAACTGTATATTTTTTTTCAGTTGGTGTAGATTATGGGTTAGCAGGTGAACTTCTGTTTCTATCCGCTCAGGGATTATTGGTGATAAACCCCTCTATAATTATGTGGTTATCGCCATTTTGATATGAAACATCGTCTCCTTTGAAAAATGAAATATTCATGTATTGAGAAAGAAAGGATTATTCATTTTGTAGTTTGTGAATGTTTTGATATAACTAATCATAAGATGAGTCATGTCCGAACAGCAAGAAATGAAAGCATTTTACTTGAATGACAGTAAAACATCTGCACAGCACAAAGGGACTCGTCAATGTAAAATTGCATCTAGTTTGCAAATGAGTGCCTTTCTGAAAATACTGTACATGTGTGTTATCAAACATACTAAGGAATCACCATCAACTAATAACAGTGTAACGACAATAAATTTTAAATGACAGAACAGGCAAATTCACAAGACTGTGTCTGACTTGGCAACCTTTTATCAAACATCTGTGTAAAAAAAAAAGCCTTGTTAAAGTTCAACTGCATGACAAACAGCTTGCAAAAATTAGAAGACAACAGCTGCTGATGCATCTTTCCAAATGTTTAAACGTGATTAATCTTCATTCCCTTTAGTGGGATGTTTGATGCAGTGGGATATTAGGCTGTAGCCTCATTTCTACTCTGGAGGCACATTCACACTTTCATCCTTGCCTGAGCTTTCACTGCTCTCAGTCTTCATCTTCCAGGTTGGCTTTCTGATGCCCTCACTCGGCTGCGCCTTTGCCAGCGCGTTCAGGCATTGCGAGTACTTGATGTTGGCCAGCGCCTGGCTGTGTTGCTCCTGATTCATCCAGCACGGCCTGATTTTCTTGATGTAATAGCGCATGTCACCGAACCACTTAACCAACACGTCGCGAGGGAGGCCAATCAACATCGCCAGGCGGTCGTAGTCGATCCTGCTTGGATACTGACAGTGAGAGAAAGCCAACCTCATCATCGCTTACTGAGGCTGCGTCTTTGTACTGCAGCGGATCCGAGTGGGAAGTGTGCGGACGTCTATCACATGAGGATCCTGCTGTGGTGTGAAAGTGGATGAACCGTCCACAACAGGATCAGTGTTCACTTCCACGGGCCCCCCGTCAACTTGATCACTTCTTCTTTCTACTGTTACCTCCCTGACACCATTATCGTCTTGCTTCATCCTCTTCTTTTCCATCTTGTCCGTCACTGCCATCCTTTTCCGCTTTTTCTGAGTATTCTTTTTGTCCTCCTCAACCTTTTCTACTTTTCTGTCCTTATCTTTGTTCTTCGGTTCCTCCTGCTTCATTTTTCTCTACAATCGCTCATTAGCCTTCACATTTTCTCCCAACATCCTTCCCTCATTTGCACTCTGTTCCTTCCTTACCTTTCCTGCCTTCTTCCCACCAGATTCTTTTACCTCTTTCTTCCATTTCTTCGTCTCTCTTCTATCCTCTTTTACCACTTCCCTCATCCTGTTTTTGCAGCTCTTCCTTTCCCTGAACCTTTCCCTGACATGACTCGAACTTCTTCTGAACCTCTTGGATGTCTTTATAGTCCCAGCTGATGCCACAGCAGAGCCTGTGTAACATGAACCACACCTTTACCTCATCTGGGAGCAGGGAGCAGCGCTGTGCCAGTGCAGCCGTCTGTTTCTGTGTCAGGTACGGGAACCTGTCGAAGGCTTTGTACAGCTCTGCTGCACCATCCAGCTGTAGGTCGATCTGGTTTGAGTCCACCCATATAGCCCCCTGTCAGCTATCTGCCTCATTTTTCCTCATCTGTGGTAATTGCTCCTGTAAAGAGCAAAAAAACAGAAAGGCTTGATCCCAAAAATGTAATTATACATTTTGGGGAAAATGTTTATTCCCAAATTCTTTAAAAACATCTGTAAACGCTTTCATCCTTTGTATTTAGTATCATTTGAATATGTGCACCAAGGCAAACCTGCTAGGTATCTGTATTCAACTGTATTCCCAGCTGTAAATCAGTCGCATCATCCAAGAACATCCTCATTCAAACAGCAGACTGACATTTAAATTTTCACCTGAAGTAACAGTGCCCCAACAAAGTTGTTTCAGTCAAAATAAAAGGTTGTCTTCACTCTGCTGGGTTTCAGCTGACATATTTTACACTGGTAATGTCACTGAAAACTTTTTCTGATCTCCCTAAACTTCTCAACGGACATCATTGGTTCCTTTTGTTCAGTTTTGGGGTTTATATGAATAATGTTGCAAAACCACAGACTTTTTTTTTACAGTTTGTATAGTGGTAGATATCTCTTTAACATTTATAGTAGTACTTGGCAATTGAGGACTACATTGCAAATCAGTGAGGAGGATTATTTTGTGTCAATCCGATCAAGCTCCTCATTTGTCGGGTTTCGATTTCAGAGGATATGTCCATCTACCTATTTTCATTTATATACGATTTCTCCGGTTTACTATATCACAATATAAATTTGCTGATACAGTGACAGGAGCTTATATTCCTATCACACACACCCCTACTTTAAGGAAACAGGATGGAAAATAAAGACCTGTTTAACAGAGTTGGTATTTATTGTTAGCTGTTGCCATGCAATACCATTCCCATACTCCAGAGAAGTGACATTTACAGGCAAATCATTGATTTGTGTATTTATATACTGATTTATACAGTATATGATTGTAATTACTGCATTAATATGCTTACAGCATGTCATTGTAGCTGGTCGAGGTTGTGTACTTGTGAACTAACTTCCATCTACTGCTTTTCTAATTTAATCTATAACAATGCATTATTGTATTTGCCGAGCTTGTGACTCTATGTAAAATCTGAATTAAATCAACGGAAGCTCTCAGATAGTAAAACACAGTATTTGTCCTTCGGCATAGAGGCTTAATGGGGTAGAAGTGCCCTGTAATAGAGATACAACCAGAACTCCAAGTAGTTATCTGAAAAATATATTAGTACCTCAGTAACAAATGTATACTTACGGTAACACTTGCCATGTACATACAGACGGGTTAAGTAGGTAGCATGCCAACTTACACATAAACTGGCTCATGTTTGTTGTTGTTAACTAAATCACCGAATACACGATGCCAACCCTAAACTTACAACCGTAACACTGGTGTTTAATTAGCGTTATTTTGTGTGGAAATTCATATTGACTTACCAGCTAACTTTAGCTAAATTGACGCTAAAATTCAACGTTGTGTCAGTTCTTACCAATTGACTACCACACAGTAACCTAATGAATCTAACTGATTATCACAACTGATTGATTCATTTTTCAATCATTCAATTAACTAACGTTAGCGCTGATGTCAGTTGAAATATCAGTTTAGCTAACAACGCACAGGGCGGGTTAGCTTGCTCGGCAGCTGTTTTAACACAGTAAACTTGGCTAATTTTTCTTAAAACACATTTTCTCGTGTCCGTATCGAGACGACATCGAGGTTGGGAAGAATTTCAGTCAATGAATGGCTTGGCGTTCCTCCCTTGGAGCGCACAAACATGTCCTGTAGGTATGACAGGAGATGCTCTTGTCCGTTTGTTTTCTGCTGATCTGCCTGAGTCCATTGCTCTACACAAAAACTGCCCTGTGCATCCAGCTACATTATATCTGCTTGAACTCAAAAATCTGTTACTCCAGGGTTTATCTATGAAATGGGATGTCCGTATCCCCCTTTATCTGTTTATGTATGGTGTGAGTACAAATTCAAAATAATATAACATGACGAAAATATAGATTAATCGTGTTTAATAAAATGTACCTTCAATTGTCAGTTTATTAGTTACACATAGCTGTAACTTATGCAGTATGTTGTGGGCTGATTACTACTTGAATTTCATAATTTGCCTGCCTTTTATTACAAGTCCTAATGTCTTTCACAGGCAGAGCGTTACGAAAATGTGTCTGCCACTCAAATGGGTGTTAATATTTTCTGATGTGTGAAATGAAACTTAACAGTAAACCTAACAAAATGCCTGCAGGCAAATCTGTATGACTCCACCCCCTGAATGTTTGGTTTATTATTGGTGAACGCATTGTGAGACTATCTTCCAGGAAACTGAAACTGTTGGGCAGTGCTGCTGTTGCAGTGTTCAGGCTAGAGACCGAGAGACCGGGACTGCATTTAGCAAAGATTTCATTTTTTCAGTTTTCTGCCAAAACATAGTCAACCAAAGAGAAACAAGGGGGATCCTAAGGGCACTGAATAATATTCAAGAAAATCCAAATCAGGACTTTCAATTTTCGAGAAACATGTCTGAAGATCTGACAAAGGACCTGCAGCAAGTTATCCTCTGCGACATGTGTACAGAGGAGGACAGGAAGCCGGCACGAAAGACTTGCATGAAATGTGAGATCTCCATGTGTGTTCAGCATCTCCAGGCCCATCTGACCACACCTGTGTTACTACAAACCCATCCGCTGACTGAACCTATGGCTTTATGTGGTGCCACTAAATGCGCCCAGCATGGCAAACTCCTGGAGTACTACTGCTTGGATGACATGACTTGTGTGTGTGTTTCCTGCGCCATTGAAGACCAGCACCGCCTACACAATATGAAGACCTTCTCCACAGCCCACAAGGAGCTCATGGAAAAGCTCAAAGCTGAGCAGAAGGCCCTCCTGGTGAAAACTGATGATGCAAATGTGAGTCTGGAAAAGTGGGAGAAGAGTGAAAGAGAGAAGCTTGGTCACTCTAAAGTGCGTCTCATTGAGGCTGTGACTAAACTGCATGATATTTCGCTGGCCAGCGTCCAGAGTTCAGTCTCTGCTCGCATGGTGTCCATCAAAACCAGCAAGAGCAGCATGCAAGCAGCACAGAATGAAAAGGACACCTTCAGATTCCTACAGATGTATTCACAGGTGCACCAGGATGTGGAGAAGGCCAAGTGTGTGGATTTGAGAAAAGGGTTGGAGCCTGGCAGCGATCGTGACAAACTGGTTCAGGAAATAAGGCAGGGTGGTGAAAAGATGATAGCGCAAGCAACACAGTTTTGGGGATCCTTGTTGACTCTGGCTGACCCTGAAAACCACCAGGAGCTCTTTGCCACTAGCTCAGACCTGATCTTTGCCCCTCAGACATTGGGCCCTAGCATGTCACTGTCCAAAGACAACAAGAAAGTTTTCTACAGTAGTTGGATGGAGCAAGGCTCTGCCACTCTCCTAATTCATACTACCCAATCAGTTCGGAAATCTGAGAGGTGGCTGGTCAGTCTTTCCAAAGAGTTTGACTGGACCATCGGTTTATGTGACGAACAGTCTGCAAAGAACTTGCAGGAGGGATGTGTCTACGGTCTTTGCTGCAAAGATAACCAGCTCAGCTCTCTCACGACTGAGTATGATGATTGTTGTGATGAAACCAATTTAGAGGGTTTGAGGCTGTACGTGACCAAAACAGAGGAACCGTACAGGGTTTCCTCTGCATTAATCACATATCGGGGGGGGAATGGAGATGAGGCCGTACCCCGACCTGAAATGGTGGAAGTGTTTTGGAACTCTGTTGCTTCCTCACTGTCCTTCTTTAGAAGAACTGGACAGCACCAGAGGGAAGAAATAATCACAATTATGATAAACCTCAACGACTTGGGCCTGGTCCCCTTTGTTAAACTCGAAAAGGAAAATGCCCAAAATAGTGCAAATTGGCTCCCAAAGCAATGGAGGTGCACCTGTCAGAAGTTGTACAACAAGGACAACAATAGATACACCTCTGGAAGGTGCGAGTACACTTACCAGGCTAATTGTTCCTGTGGAGAAATTGTTGGTGGCAAGTGCATCACAGAGGTGGTTTGTGAACTTCTGTAATTGGTGGGACGCTGCAGATCATTGCTAATCATTGTACAAATCTAAGAAGTGCATGGCTAAAAATATCAACAGGAATAATGTTTTTGATTTAATGAGATGAGTATAAATGTCACTGATTAGTGTTAAGTTGTTGTCAAATGAAAATTTAGTGCTATCGGTGCAAATATCACTAATAAGCCCATGCTGTGGTTTTTATGGTACAAAATACATATTATACGCTATGAGCAATGTAATATCTTTTAATTGTACCAATGTTAATTGTTTTGTTTTGGGACATACTTCTAATGTAGACAACAAGGTATAACTAATGCTTCTACCTTTTCTTGCCTGCCATTTTAAGGGGTTTGTCTCCATCTACTGGTGAGGAATGTGTCATTACTCTCACATATGCAGTATCTCAGAGCACTCCAGTCTTATTGAGTCAGAACGGCAGAGTTATGTCCACCGATATTCCTGTTTGTCCTGTAGGAAAGAGCTGTCTCTCAGTGTTTCAGGTTTGCCACAACCCTCTTCGTTCCCCCATTGAGCGCCTGGAGCACCCTCACCTGAAACTCCAGCCGATCACCGTCGGCTGATCTTCACTTCCTCGTCGGTGGCCCTGTATATCAACCCTCCAGAGCCAGTGTTGCCTGCCTTTTTAGCCACTGAACTGTCTTCGGAGTTGTTGTTGTTGTTGTTGTTGTTGTTGTTGTTGTTGTTGTTGTTGTTGTTGTTGTTGTTGTTGTTGTTGTTGTTGTTGTTGTTGTTGTTGTTGTTGTTGCTGAGGCCCTTATTGGTGAAATCCTATGCTTCAACTGTCTTTTTAAAAAATCCAATTTCCTCCTGTTTTGAAGTCAGTCAGGGAGGTTAGTGACTGTCTTTTGTTTGAATCTATAGGTTAACTGAGTTTTTATTTTCCAGTTAGTATGGGGAGTTTTACTTGTTATTTTGGCCTGGGAGACCGTGACGTTTGTTTTTTATGCACCGTCAGTCTCCCTTAATATCATTTAAAAGGGTTGTAACGGGCAACGAGGAAATCTGTGGCTACTGTATCATACATATCTTGCGAATGATCTTGTCAATAATAAAGCCAGTAAAGTTTTAAGATGTGGAATGTTTTTATTGACTGGATAGAAGGTTAAGTGGAAAAAAAAAAAAGAATTAAAAACTGCATTTTAGTTTTATGTTTTGCCCACATAAAAACATCACAGCAAAGTGAGAAAGAAATGAAACAACACAGACCATGTAAGAACAGCTTGAAATGGAATAACTACAGACACTGCGTGAGGGTGAAACCATACCCAGTGTTGACGGTGCAAACCTTCTAAGTCTAATTCCAAGGAACGACCACTTAGAGGCTATGAATCATAAATTCATTTGAATGTGTACAGCACTAAAAAAGGCCCACACAAACTTTGGTATTGACCAGAGAAGAGAAAAGCTGCATATTATAACGGATAACACCTCTGCTTCGTAACTAGATACTGTATGCGCTCTCATACTGTACTAGCATTCAGCGCTCACTGGGTCATATGTAAATTCTCCCAAATTGAATTCACCTACTATCTAAGAAAACGTAATTATGCAAGATACATAATGCAGTAGTAGGTGCCGGAAACAACATATGACACTATAGTCTCAAAACATTTCCATGAGACAGTAACGGAAACTAAATATTTGACTCTAAAATCTCAAAGTGCAAAACATCATGAGTGATGGAATGATTGAATTAAAAAAAAATAAAAATAAAAATGAACTACAAACAATTAGCTACAGCAGTAACATACATATTTAGGCTTTCTAAATAATTTATAACATTTGCTATAATTTTAAATATAGGTGATGAAGGCTTACAGTACGATCTCGGCACAGAGCAGAGACATGCTGTAGATACTGTTTATAGACAGACTAAGATTTGCATACATGTAAAAAGAACAGCTAAGGACCTTGCATTGGAATGATGAGACAGCAGACATTAAAGGACTGCAGAGCTACTGCTCTAGCTTACATATCACTGTGTAGAGAATCTGACCCCTGAAACACTCTCCGGCTTGTACAAAAAAAAGTAACATTGTTGCTTGATAAACTAAAATTGCCTTCAAATTCCAACTTGAAAAACTTCTATTTTTATCAAATGTAAGTATTAATATATGTGTCTGTTCACTTGGTTTTACACATGGTTAATACACAAACCAGCATCTAGAAGTTTAGAAGTCAGACAGGTAGTGATGCAGTCTAATCCTTCGACCTGAAGCAGGACTGAGCTGGACATTCAGCTGTCATTGCCAAAGACCATGTTGAGCTGCTGGGTGACCCTGATGAAGGTGGTCCTGCGGCTCAGTTCCTTTAGCTTGGCTGCCCCTACATAGGTGCAGGTGGAGCGCACCCCGCCCAGGATGTCTCGTATTGTCACGTCCACCGGACCTTTGTAAGGGACTTCCACTGTCTTCCCCTCCGATGCTCTGGATGGAGAGGAAAAAAAAAAAAAATCCAAGACTAACTATCCTCAGAGGACCAGTCATCATTCACACCAATCACCATTGCACACTGTAGGTTTAGTGGTCAATACTGACAGGAAAACATCCAGAAACACATAAAAAATAGTCTGACACATATATTTTCCCTTACATACCACAATAACTGTGACTCTCACCTGTACTCAGCCACGCCGCCAGCATGCTTCTTCATCGCTGTGTCGGAGCTCATTCCATAGAACAGCTTGTATTTCTTGCCGTTTTTCTCAATGACCTCGCCCCCACTCTCTGAGTGGCCTGCCAGCATACCACCCAGCATCACAAAGTCTGCCCCAGCACCTGAGAGTCACATTTAAAGAGCCAAACAAACGGTGAGAAGCCCGTTTTAACAGAGAGAATTCTTGCTATGGTTGGAATACAATAAAATTCAGTTTGTAAAAACAAAAACTAACCAAATGCCTTTGAGACATCTCCTGGGCAAGTGCATCCCCCATCCTGTATGACAGAGAAAAGAAAGGAAAAGACAAAAAAAACAAAAAAAACACCATGTGACGAGCGTGACCTTATGTTTATCTTGGCTGCACGTGTACATCTTGGAGCAAAAGATAAAGCTGTACACTGCCAGGGTGAAATACATGTTTAAGAGTGAATGGAATCACAGACAGTAACACGAGGCAGGCCACGAACCATTTTACAAACAAGCCAAAGAAATGAAAAAAAAAGAAAAGAAGGATGATCAATAATTTGTATCATGAGTCTGACTCTTTAAAATTAACATGGAATAGCTTGTTTGTTTAATCTGTAAAAAAATAAAATAAATAAGTGTAAAAATGACAATATGTGGCTTTATGGTTAGTTATGTACCAAACTCTTTTTTGGTCTGATGCAGTGACTTCTTGCAGTCTCCGCTTGTTGCCAAGGTGACAACAAGCCTCCAGTAAATCACTGCACCCAGCCCAGAAATAGTCCCCAGCATAAAACACACTTCCATTATTTATGCTAAGCTAAGCTAAGCGGCTGCTGGGTGTAGCTTCAAATTTAGCGCACGGGCATGAGAGTGGTATCAAACTTCTCATCCAACTCACGGCAAAAATGTCAAACTATTCCTTTAGCATTAATCCTGCACAAGAATTGTGTAGAAATTCTGATTGCATTACCGGATTATTATAGAAGTGAGTCACTTACAGAAATAATGTGGCCGCCCAGTCCATGGGCTGCATCTGCACACTCAATCACAGCACTAAGCTGGGGGTACCCCACCCCTGTCTTCTTGCGGGTGGTGCACACAGAGCCTGTAGAGGAAGACACAGGGGCATGCGATGACTCTTAACATTTCTAGTCTGCCGCTCACGATTTGCAAACAGGAAACAGCATTGTTTGTGGTCTGTTTGATCTTCATGTGCCAAACGAACGGGTGGTTCCTACAGCATATAAATACCCCAAGAAGAGACACAGGAAACTATGTGAAAGTTACTTTAAAACAATTTGGTGAGGATGACTTATACATCTATATAAACTTATATAAGTCACAATGACCTGATACCCACCTGGTACTCCAAGTAAGTTCATTATTTTCAAATACTAAATGTGTTCTTGATGGATGGTTTGATGGATTTACAACTTAGTAATGTTAATGTGTCAAAAGTCATGAATGCTTTTGTGTTAAGAAAAATTCAAAGTTATGCTGTGATCACCTGGTCCGATGCCTACTTTGATGATGTCAGCGCCAGCCAGGATCAGCTCTTCCACCATCTCTCCAGTGACCACGTTTCCTGCCTGTGCAAAATAAAAATAATAATAAAAATGTTTTATTCATCACCTATCCAGGAAATGTTAACTAGTGAACATCCACTCCTTTTTTCAACCCCATGTGCTGTAATTTAAAGGCATTAAACAGACATCCACTAACCATTATAGTGTGTGAGGGGAACTTTTGCCTGACGTCTTTGACAAAGTGGACAAAGTGTTCAGAGTAGCCGTTTGCCACGTCTACACAGATGTACTGCAGCTGTGGCACTGCCTCCAAGATGGCTGAAATCTTCTCAAAGTCACCATCACCGGTACCTGTGCTGACTGCTACACTCTGGGAGATAAACAGAGAGGACGGAGAGTTTTGTCACCATTACTGGCATTAATAAACGCCCCGAAAAAACGGGCTTCGTAATAATGTGCACTTTTAGTACCTCCAGGCATTCGGGATGCTTTGCTGCAAACTCCAACCAGTCATCCACAGAGTAATGCTTGTGAATTGTGGTAAAGAGAGTGAACTGGTGGAGGAGACAAAGAACAACACATTAATGAAGATATCTATGTAGACATATATGGCTACAAGGACACACATAGCCACATTATTCAGTGTTTCTGAGAAGAGGCAGCTGAAGAATTCAATTTCAGATTGACGTCTGTGGGTGGTGCAATGACATCCAATGGCCACTGGGGGCAGCTTTCCTAACGGTAATTGAGTAGAGATGGAGTAGTAAAGGAGTCAATGATTTAATGAAATAACAAAACAATTAACATTGTGTGTGTGTGTGTATGTGTGTGTGTGTGTGTGTGTTTTAAATCTAATAGGTACTTTTTATTTGTTCGTACATAAAAAGGCCAAGAGGACCCTGAAGTAAAATCAGTAACATACAGTACTTTGTGTTATTATCATTACAATGACACAAAAGAAGATGGTACACATAAACCACCAGTACTTAACTTCTGGCATATGGGAACCATGACCGGAAGGTCTTGATCACCTCTTACTTTTTAATCTGGTCTTTGGAGAAGGGCAGGTAAGGGAACTAGGGCTTGTCCTTATTTATCAGGCTGCTGTGTAATATAAGGATTATTAGGCATTATAGTGTCACATCTTAGACTGAATTAAGGTAGACCTAGTTTTGTTTGGACTACTTTTCTCACTTTTCATTCCCACGAAAAAAACAACTGGCACTTCAACATTTGCTCTGTGCAGCTCTTTGTGAAATAATAAGTGATTTATACACCTCTCATGTCATCAATAGCCTACCTGGTGCAAGGCCAGGGCCATCTCAAAGGTCCCCACAGTGTCCATGTTAGCAGCAATGATGGGGATCCCTCTGTAGCTCCCTTTGGAGGTCCTGAAGGTGAAGCTCCTCATCAGGTCCACCTGAAATAGACAAGAACAGCAAGACCTTATTGCACTTGGTAGTTTGTTCAACTAACTAAGAAACCGTTTATTTTAGGGCCTTGAAATTCTCTCTCAGCGACCTATATTTTATAGATGCAGGTTTGTGACTAAAGGGTCACTCCCTGAAATCTCAGACCAGCTGGTAAAATGTGAATTGCGTGATTACTTGTGTCTCTTTGAACAACTACCACATGCTGATGAGGATGTGTGATTACTCAGGGATAACTAAAGGTTCGGGAAATGGAAACATCTCTTTTTAGGTCAGTCTGGTTTTGATGTGGAGAAAAATCCACAGCTGTATACCCACCTCGCTCCGAGACTTGAGTGTGCTTCGCTTTGGACGGAGGAGCACATCCTTGAAGTCCAGCTTGATGTCATTCTCAATGCGAGGCATTTTGTAAACAGGAAATAGTGTAACAAAAAAAAAAAAGTGAAATGAAGCAGTTTGTCCTGGAATGAAAATTTGAAAAAAAGAGGGAGGTCAAAGGTCAGGTTCTTTTTTTTTTTTTTTTTATGCTGTGTCTTTTCTCATTTTTACACATTCTTTTACCCCCCTTCATACAATCATACACCTACATATAGTCATCAACCGCAGTAACTACAAGGAGGCATGGTGTGTGGTCTGGAAGGTCTGGTAGGAGTCATTTAAAGGCAAATAACCATTCCCGCGTTCAAAAGGCGAGTCAACCTTGGCAAGAACTGTAATTACTACTTTGTGGAAATGTAATAGGGCTATCTTTAGCTAGTTGGCTGTTTAAAAAATGCTTACAGACTACTGAAAATGCTATTGCTAATGCTAGTTACACTAAAGCATTGCAAACAGATCAGAACAGTGTCGCCCTTTCACGCCCGATGTCAGGATTCAAGAGTCAAAATTGAATCCACTTGCAAAGTGCATAAGCTACCAACAGAACGAAGTTATGTTATAGATTCAGCAAAAGAAAGTATTTACCTTTAGAAAAATGATGACTGATTTTTGCCTGTGCCTCTGCCTCCTTTAACCCACTGTTTGCGCAGGAAGCTTTACGCGGGCGGACACCAATAGACAGCAGCCTTGTAGTTTTTTAAGGGCTTCAGCTTGTAGGCAATAGGCAGCAAAAAACTACAAACGCGAGACTCGCTTTACGCCACGTTGTACTGACACCGTAAGGATTATTTTAGGTATTTAGGAAACACATTTCGGTTTTCTTTTGTTGGCGCAATGCTCACACTAATTTAACATCATTTTAGGGCATTTTCGTTGTGCGTTTTCGACCGTTAAATGAAGCAAGTCCGAAATCCACTGAAGCGGAACGGTTGGCATACAAAAAAAAAGAGGCGGTGTGATTTACTGAGAAACACAGGAAACACCCATTGAATCTTTGGAAGGAATTATCGAGTCATAAAATACCGTATTAACATTATCTTTCAACCCGCGGTTGGTCAAATCATAGATTTTGTTGACATATAATCATACCACTCATCCCGCTCCAGGGAATTTTATAAAAACAAGTCAACAAAGATGCTGATTAAAGTGAAGGTAAGGCATAGCAAGCATAACGATTTAGCAGTTAGCTCTTCATTTGAACAGTTGTTATTACTGAGTCACTGAGTTGTCTCCATGTCGTATATTTCTTAATAACTTGAGAGTATCTTTACCACAGACGCTCACTGGCAAGGAGATAGAGATTGACATAGAGCCCACTGATAAGGTATATGATGATCCTTTATTTCCTCACTTGTGCTGATAATAACATAGTGTTCAGTTATACAGTGTATGTTTGAGTGCAGAGCACTATGTTTTGCATTAATTTCCATCCAGGTGGAGCGGATTAAAGAAAGGGTGGAGGAGAAAGAGGGGATTCCTCCGCAACAGCAGAGGCTGATCTACAGTGGAAAACAGATGTAAGATCAACATACCCTTTCTTAATTGAAGCATAAAGTTGGGGACATTCAGTATTTTTCTTGTCAACAGATCCAAAACCCACGACGAATTTATCCCACTATCAAGTCATATCTGTCTTTCCAAAGCCTCATATAGTTTAATCATTTCTGCCATACATCTCCATTGTTGTTCAAAAACTATTATGTATACATATATACACATCAGTGGGCTGCACCTTTCCACTGGGTGTTATTTTCATATGTTTATTACCATAAACAGGGGCACCATAGTTTACTGCTGTAAATGCTGACTAGTGCACCATATGTTTATCAAAACTGTCCCCAATGAATGCACAGTTTACTACTGTTTGATTAATTTTTGTTAAAAATGACTGAAGACCTGTTTAGGAAATTATTGAGCCATTCTTAAAAATGAAACTATGTATTCGTGACCTGTTTTGAAAGATTTACGTCTTTGACAGGAACAAATGTGCCTGGAGTGAGTGCCACAGACAGGGTAGAGAAGTCAGACAGTATTCAACTTCATCTCAACATTAACTTGATTTTACCAAGGGGGAAATTTGCCTTGCAACCAGATGAAACATAGAAAACACACAGATTTAAACATAAGATATTTAAACGATAATAAAGCACATGAAAGATACAATAGAAATATGTAAAAAAAAAAAAAAATCCATGCAAGCTCACATAAAACAATGTACATGAAGTGAAAGCATAACATAAAAGACTACACCCAGAAATCATCATCCAACCCAATCATCACGACTCTCTTCATCAGTTTACTCATCCTGATAAGTTTAGTGATAAGTTTAATGATCACACTGATAAGTTTAGTTTTTTAAAAGACGTATTTCTGCTGTCTGAAGTCTTCCACTCTGCATCCCTTTCCTTAATTTTTCTCAGGAACGATGAGAAAACCGCGGCAGACTATAAAATCCAGGGAGGCTCTGTTCTCCACCTGGTACTTGCTCTGCGAGGAGGGCAGGTGCCCTGCTCTCCAAGAAGCCTCTACTCCAAGCCTGCATTGTAGCCATCACTACAAAACATGCCTTAGCTTTTGCAATGCCTACAAAAAGAGGATACACTAAAAACACACAGCCACCGGTTGTGGAGTCAACCGGTGGCACCGTAGGCAACACAGAACCATTGGTTAGAGATCAGGTTCTGCTTGTGGCAGCCTCTTCCCATCAGCCAAAAATGCGTTGACTGCAAACATTTCCCCACTGTTAGGGCGAGACACTCCACATGTCAAAGCTAGGCTGGGGGAAAAGGCAAGTTACTTTCAAAATTAAAACAAGCTTTGGCTATAGATTCATGACCCAGAGCTAATTTGGCTGCTATGGAAAACTTACATGACTTTTTGCTTTTTGCGGTTATTTTTTTCAGCTCTGAATCAGGCAAGGCTGAGTTTCCCAAAGCATCTAAGCAGAGATGTTATCTTTGTTCCACTTACCCACAATGAAGTAGAGATAACGGTAGCGTACAGATGCTTTAGGGAAAGCCATTTTTGGATTACAATCTTTGCCTTCAGAGCGTGACACAAAGTAAGATTTACTGGTTCTACTTCCTACATGTTTTATTCTGTTCTCGACATAATGCCCCCACTCATATAGTTTAATTATCTGAAGCTACTGTATCAATGTATCAAAAGACATTTTCTCTTGCGAAGCGCCCATGGAGCTCAGTTAGACTTATGAAGAATGGGCATATTTAAAAGAATAGTTTGATGTTTTGGAAAACACAATTATTTGATGTCCAATGGAAAAAAGCCTTTCAGCACCTTTGAAGGTTACCGATTAACACATCATATCTTGTTCGATTAATCCATACAAAAAACAAACTTTAAAACAACTGTTCGATGCCTTAGGGAGGATTATGTGCCGGACTGGTTCTTGGTCCTGGACAGTTGCCAGGCAACCAACGGTCCGGTGCTGTCCCTCTACGAAGTGATGAATTATCATTTTATTATTTTATTATTGTTGTTATTGTTTTTTTTTAATGATTAAACAAGTGGGATATAACGTGTTAATTAGTGAGCTTTAAAGGTGCTGACAGTTGAATTTTGTTACCATTGGAGCCAGAGTAGCTGTTTCCAGGCTTTGGGCTAACAAACGGCACGAGTGCTAAGCTAACTGGCTGCTGGCTGCAGCCTTAATGGACAAAGTTGAGATCGGTATCGATCTTCTGATTTAACATTAACTCTGCACCAGAAAAGTCAATAGGCATATTTGCCAAGATGTTGAACTATTCCTATAAGGGAAAACAACTAAAGGACATGTTTTGTGTGCTTTGTGTGTCAGGAAAACCTCCTGCCACTTACTCTAAATCATGTACCACATAATGTGCTTTACTCCTGCTTCATAGACTGTGCATGTCCATTCAGTAGGATAATGTTTTTATAAAATTTCACGTGAATTTAATTTGTTAAGAGTGATTTGTTTTTGTGTTGATTGCATAGGTTACTACTGAAAGTAGACAAGGAGCGTACTAACTCTGGTCCTGACTGACAATGGCTTCAGTTTACATGGATATTGTTAGGTTTGTTTGTATCTCCAGAGAAGCAATGTCAACTTTTGGGATTGCTGTGAAAGCACCCATATGTAATCAACACCCCCCCCCCCCCCCACCCCACCCCAACCCCCAACCCCACCCTCAGTGTGTACAGTATTGTGTGAAACTGGCCCATGCTGTGGATTAGTTTATGACTAGAATAAAATTATGATAATGATGAAAATGCCTCACTCTTTCCATTCCGTGTACATTCATCTGAAATGTTCAATACAGCTGAACAAAGGAGACGTGAAGAGTCTTGTTCACTTATTTATATTCTTTTATTCTAGTCACACACACGCCACCAATATGTACATTTACATCTTTAACACAAAAATAGACATACGTTTGAGAGACATGTCAGTCAAAATGGCTCTCAGTATGGTAGGTAGACTGCAAACGACAAAAGGCAGCTTCAATTAGAGACCAATGTGCACAAAAATGATTTAGAATTAACATTTTCTTCATAGCGGTCTGTTGTAGTGCGATAATTTATTGCTAAGAGGAGAATTGCTTAGAATAGCAGTATACGTAATGCCTGTTACAACATATGAAACTTCATATTTCCTCCACGTTGGAAGCCTGGTTATAAGCTTATAAGGAGACCTTGAGCAGCAAGAAAGTGAGTCGTGAGTCAAAAATACCAGCACTGTTGAACTTCCTATAGATAAACAGGATTTGACTCAGACTGAAGTCGCGATGCCATATGACACAACGTTGCAGCATTTGATTTCTGAGGTGGGAGAATTTTCAGGCATCATTTATGTACAGTAAGGATCTTGCTAAGTAATGTGAAAACCACAAAGCTTATGTTAAAATGTATGTTTAAAATGTCTTCTCATTAGTGAAAGCACTGAATTTAATAAGAATTTAACCACATTATTTCAAATGATTGGACAATGGGATAGAGATGAAAACAGGGAGCACTGTTTTTTATATAAATGAAGCCCTGAATTACAAATTCAAACATTAGTCAGTGGTTTTTATTTACTAAGACAAAATACAGACCGGCATCACATCTGTGCATACTGTAAATACACAATAACATGTAATCATTGTACTTGTAAAGACATCCAAGACACCCTGTTCCCCATAGAGTTTAATAAGAACAACCTTTACAGTACTGGCCCAATTTAAATGGTACTTTGATGGTTAAAATTACTCAACACCTGACATTCTCTGTGAGAGTTTTTTTTTTTTTTTTTTTTTTTTTTTTTTCGGGGATTGGTTGTAAGATTGAGACTCCTGAGGAAATAAATATCTAAAAGCACCAGTACAGACATTGACCACCAACAGACTGGATTTTAAAGAAGCAATGAGTCAGATCTGCTGAGTTTTCATGGTCTGGAGGTTTTAGGCAGTGTATGTAAAGAGAAGGCAGTGGGGATGCCCTGAGACACTAACAGTTTACAGAAAGACTGAAGACATTAAAGTATATAATGTGTGTTTATGTATGAAGGAGTGTTGTTACTATAATGCAGCATAAGTATAGATACAAAACTACAACTAGAATGGCACTGAGTAGAGCACATACCTCTGCCAAGGCCAATGTCAAACAACATACACCAGACTTCAGAGAAAAAAAAAATTCAAATTCATAGTAAATGATCCGCCTCGGCCCCAAAATTTAATGGGTTATTCCCTGGCCCATGCCCCATCCCTCCACCAAGTTTGGTGCAAATCTGTTCAGTACTCTTTGCATAATTCCGCAGACAAATAAACCAACAAGCAGACATGGGTGAGAACATAACCTCTTTGGTGGAGGTAACCAGACAACACAGAATGGGTTAATTCAGGGGTGCATGTTCATTTTTTGCTGCTGCCTGTACTAATATTGCACTATAATTTAATTTTTAGTGAATTGTATCAATCAAAAAAAAATATGCAAAGCTCTCTTTTCTACGCCCTAAATAAAGCACAAAATATATCTAAACACAGCTAGATGTTAAGCTACAAAAATACTTTTGCCCTAATACATTAAAGACAATCAATGCCTTTTTAAAACTGTTTTCACACAGGCATTCACGTGTGTCGGTGTAAGGATTTGCACATTAACAATGCAAATGTGGTGGTGAAAACTATCGTGTCTTGCCTAGTTATTCCTTCTAGACGTTTTAACGGGTTACTTGTTTGTGTAGTGTCCATACAAGAACTCAAAACTCTCAGATTTAAAAAACTGACAATTTTTTTTGTCACTTTCATAAAATTTACCCCAAAGTATGAGGGTTAACCATCTCGCTACCTCAGCCAGATATAATGGCTGACTATAGGCAGTGTAGTCAGGCACCACAGCTGATATAGCACAGAAGATAATCTAATTAAGGCAATTAACAAGAACTGTGCATCATTTACCAGGACATTTACCAAATTTACACATTACAGATCACACATCATCTTTCAGGTGTACACCTTTGCAGTTTCAAAAGTAAAAAATAGGCCCAGATCAATATGATGTTGAATAGAAAAAGAATATCAACAGAACTAAAATTAACATATTAAAACTAAAATGAAAACAAAGGTAAATGATATAAACAATTATCACAATTACAAAAAAAAAGATAGAAACATTTCGGAATCACAGTCATCTTTAAAAAACAAAACAACAGTACTTAGTGTACTTCACGACATTAAATGACTTGATCTGAATCAGATTTTCTGCTTTGTCAGTCAGAATACAGCTTTGGTGTGTTGAAAGTACGACAAAGCAAAATTTACAATGTGGCAAAAAAAACGGAAAAAAAACAAAACAAACAAAACGTGGTTGTTTAGCCATCACATTACATTAAGAGTCTTTTGATAATAATGATAAAAAAATACTAAAAAAAAAATTGTCGCTCTTACAGTAGGAGTGTGCAGAGAGTGTGTGGAGGGGGAGGGGCAGGCTAAGAAGCAGGGTGGTGGTGATGATGATGGTGATGATGATGATGATGAAGAGTAGTAAATGGTTAAATGTGTCTGTTTAAAAGCATGTACTGAGGAGTTGGAAGGTACTAACCTTTCTTTATTGCATTTTTGAAGGACCCCAGATAGAAAAGTTTGAGGTCCTATTACCGTAAAGGTCTCATACTATATTTGGCACAGAAATTATTGATTGATACGATGCTGAAAACCAAATAAAAATATTAAAGTCAAGGTGTGGGGGCACAAGTGTTGATCAGTTAATCCACTACAAACTGTTATGTATGTTTGCATGTGTCTTTGTGTATGTGTGCGCCCACATATGCATCTGTTTTTGTCTGTTTATTCTGGGGAAGGTGGGCGATGATGTGCACTTCAGCAGTCCGCTGACTTGTGGTTGTCTCCGTCCTCCTTGGACAGAGGAGACCTGGCCTCCCTCATTTCCTCTCCTTCCTCTCCACTCCCGCTGCTGCTGCCATGACTTTCCGCAGGATACACCACCACACACAACTTCTGGCCCAAGTATGTCATTTTGTCTGGACGAAAAGAACAACAATGTTATTTGGTTTGTTTCTTTTAACTTGGATATACAGGTTGTTTTGGAATTGAAATGTTAACTGGCAAACAGATGAAATAACAGCCAACAGAAATGGAAAGGACAAATAATTAAAATGCATTTTACATGCAACACAATGACATTTTAATACTACTTTGAGTATAGATGTTTGACGTTTTGAGAAATATGCTTTTTAATTTTCTTGCCAAGAGTTAGATAAAAAGAGCAATATCACTCTCATATATGTGCAGCAAGGACCCAGCTAGGAGCAAGCAGGTGATTAGCCTAGCTTAGCATAAAGACTGGAAGCAGGGGGAAACAGCTAGCCTTGCTAGCTACACCACGTAAAACCCCTCTAAAACTACAAGTTCTTATTTTTACGTCACCATTTCACTAAGGTGGAAACAAACGAGATACAACGTGTTATTTATTGAGTTTTAGAGGGGCTGGTAGGTGTATTTTTTGTTGTACTCCAGCCAGAGCCAGTCTAGCCCCTGCTTTCAGTTGTTGTGCTAAGCTAGGCTAACCACCACCAGGCTCTGGATCCCTACTTTACGCACATGAGACATGACATGCTCTTCTCATCTAATCCTTGTCAAGAAAGCGAATGGGCGTATTTCCCAAAATGCTGACCTATTCCGTAGACTTGAGAAACTGTATAATAATGTAAATTTGTTTAAAAACAATTTAAAAAAATAATAATAAAACATTTGTCCAAAACAGCTGTCTTAACATGTCGTAGCCCAGGATAAGCTAATTTACCAACGAAGGTGTCGAAGCACTGTGGCTTGTTGTCCCAGTAGACGCCCAGGAAGTAGACGGGGACACCAGTCAGCATGATGGCCAGTCCGATGCCGCACACCACGGGCTCGGAGTAGAGGGAGAAGATGAGCAAGAAGGCCCAGAAGATGAGGTAAATGACTGGCCATATCAGGCTGACCTGGAGGAGGGAACAAAGTGACACATTTGAGCAGTCAAGTACAGTGTATAATTTGGTATTTCATCCTCATTTGAATATCACGCAGATTAACTGAAATGCAGATCCACTATACATGCTGTTACAGGCCCCCGAAGTACAGTAATGAGGACTTTGAAGTGATGAATATTCTGAGATATTGTCAACAATTCACTGCAGCTTTGACAGAATTTAACATATATTAATGTTGCAGCAGACTTTAAACAGCTGGGCAGTTTCCACTACTGCTACATCTGCCACCGATAGTCTCTGTCTTTTCTCTGATTATATTTTGCATATTCTTCTCTGGGGAATCACTCTCTTATAGTGCACCTTTCTCCCCAATATAGAGCAGCTTTCAAAAAACAAAGTCTTTGGCTGCATGAAAGCAGAGTTACTGCACATTATCAGTGTCTCCCTTCTAAAATTTTCAGGGCAGTTTCCTTTTAAGAAACAGGTTTACCTTCAGACTTTACTGGCTCCAATTCTGTTTTTTAAGCTTTTCTATCTGGCCACTGAGAAGGCTTCTCTCAATGTGATAAACAATATCAGAGGAAGATTTGGATGCAAGATACATTTTTTTTATGGTACTTCCAGAGAAATTTATTTGATCTTTTTTCGGTTTAGTTTGCAATATTTTTACATTTTTTGCATCCATAATTTTGTGTTTATTTTTTTTTTATCTATTATATGATTTAAATTTTAGAGACAAAAAAAAAAAAAAAAAAAAAAAAAATTGATTGTTTGAACAAAAAAAAAAAAAAAAAAAAAAAAAAACAAAAAAACAAACAGTTAAAGATTAACTAAAAAGGAGAGAAGGAGAGAGAGATATATATATATAATGTATCTTATTTAAATTTGTTATTTACAATGTATATAAAGTGCAAGTGCAATATATAATAATAATAATAAAAAAAAAAGGCAAAAAAAAATGAAACAAAACACACCAACACACCACACACAAACACACGGTGCATGTTGTTGCATTTTGGGTTGAGGACAATAAGAGCAGGACAGAGTGATAGAACAGTGACTCTTGATGAGTGTAGTTGTTGTTGATGAGAGTGTACATGTCACTGGTGCACAGCATAAGCAGAGTGGATAGGCACTGGGGAAAAGGCACTGGGTTTGGTTTGTCATGTTTGTGGCTTTGGTCTCTTGGTCGTTTAGGTTTAATGAGTAGACTAGAACTGAGAAAGACTGACTCATGAGAGGAGAATACTATTAAGTGAGTGGGTGTGAGAGCACTCACAGTGAGAGCAGCAGCAGAGGGAGCAGGCAGCATTTTTTTACATTTACATGGCCAGCAGACTGGGGAGGTGGCCCTCTGGCTCAACAAAAGCAAAAGCAAAAAGTAGCAGGACAGAGAAAAAAAAAAAAAAAAATTAAAGCACGTACAGGTTTATGCAGGGGGTGCAGGGTTTATTGACAGAGTAGCAAACAGAAAAAAAAAAACAGAGAGAGACAGTATTACCAAAGATCCCCTGCTGTGTTGTGTGTGTTGTTGTAGGGAGGAGAGAGCCTAGGCAATAATCATAACAACTGATACTCTTTTTTTCACATTATAAATATGCTGCGTGTGGGTTATTTCAGTTTGAGTTATTTTTTGTGCTTGTGTCGGAGCCATCGGATTATTTATTTATTTATTTTTTTTTTTAAATAAACCAATAAAATGAGCATCAGAAAAAGTCAAAATGAGTGACAACCTGGTTATTATTTGA